>NC_092149.1:68260898-68400898 GCF_045791955.1 Oncorhynchus clarkii lewisi
AACTGTATGTGCTCTGCAGGTTCACCTCTCTTCTCCTAAAAAATAACCATCATCAGCAGCACTTGTGTGTTGTTTACAGCCCCCCCCCCCCCCCACCCCGTCGTCGTCGTCGTCCTCTCCTTCACTGTCCTCCCTTCTCATCTCCTCTCCTCTCCTGTCTACCTCACTCACCACTGTAAAAGCCTCTCAAGCACAGCTGTCAATGCTCTACAGAAACGGACACGATCCACACACCATCTCCAGAGTTGGGCCTGAAATCACAGGCCAGGACCATATAATACCTTCATGTGTGTCTACATCTGTGACAGAAGGACCGGCCATGTGAGAAACACAAGGTTGGGTTTACTCAGGACCAGAGAGGAGTGGTGTGACCCACATAGATCCTATTACAAAGTTCTATATGTAATTATATGGTGAGACACTGTCTGTGATCTGTAAACTATGTGCTGTCACCAGCAGGTGGCAGCAGATCACTCATTGACATCTTCCACTGACAGTTCCTCACGAAGGACCAAATACAGGGGCCCACTTCCAAACCAAACCCTGGCCCCTTCACACAGGTTCTTATTATAAGTAATATATCTAAAAGGAGTAGGTGTGTGGAAAAGCAATATATTTCTGATTCCTATTCAAAATATTTTGATATGGAATAGGGCATAGAGCAGGCTAGTCAGGTGAATGCAGTCACTGTGGTACAGTTTGTTGGTTGCACTGGTTTAAGTATGAATAGAACTATATAAGTAGACAATAATGTGGACATCAGTTGTGTTTTTGGGGAACTTGCTGAAAGACCCAGTAGTCTCTGTGTTAATGATAATAATGTGGACATCAGTTGTGTTTTTGGGGAGCTTGCTGAAAGACCCAGTAGTCTCTGTGTAAGTGATAATAATGTGGACATCAGTTGTGTTTTGGGGGAGCTTGCTGAAAGACCCAGTAGTCTCTGTGTAAGTGATAATAATGTGGACATCAGTTGTGTTTTGGGGGAGCTTGCTGAAAGACCCAGTAGTCTCTGTGTTAGTGAGTCTAATAATAATGAGGAGTCTCCCAGCACAGCAACTATAGCAGCCCCAGCAGAGCAAGAGCAAACAGAGACCGGGAAAGCTGTGTGTGTGTGGGGTGTGGGGTGTGGGGTGCGTGTGTGTGTGCGTGTGTGATCTCAACCCATTTGAACACTTATGGGAAATTCTGGAGCAGCACCTGAGACTGCGTTTTCCACCACCATAAACAAAACACCAAATTATGGATTTTCTAGTGGAAGAATGGCATTGCATTACTCCAATAGAGTTCCAGACACTTGTAGAATCTATGTCAAGGCCCAATGCAGCTGTTCTGGCTGCTTGTGGTGACACAACACCCTATTCAGACACTTTATGTTGGTGTTTCCTTTATTTTGGCAGTTACCTGTGTCTGCCACATTCTCCCCTTTTTTGGTAATGTCAGAGCCTGCCAAGTGTACTGAAAAACTAGGCCAAATGTTCTACAATAGTATGGAATTCCCCAAATAGACATGCCACACCCAATGGGTTAAAATTGTAACATAAAATTAAACACAGTCCATGACACAATACTGGATATTTACATTCACTTATCTGACGATGCTCACAATTTCAATTCACTGAAAGCCTCCCAATTCTACCTTCAAGAGGATGCCACACTCATACCTCACCTCTCTTCCTCCGAGCCGCGGGTATGCGCTCAGTGGGCGTGTACGCGCAGAGTCCCATCCCTCCTGTCCTCTCCATAGACCATAGTACCGTTAAAACATTCCTCCAATCAGAGTCGCTTCTAAGAACTTTGCAAAGTGGAGTATGTCGGGTACCATATGTTCGCTTTCACTCGGGTTTGGTTCGGCTCAGTAGGAGGTGTTGGTCCTATTGGCTCGACATTGTCTTTATGCAAACAGCTCCTTTCACCGACGCCATGTCTATTGTCACCGCCAAGGTTTATATGGAGGCAGCGGTGGACCTAAGGATTACACCCGTCTGAGGAGCGCTGATTCAGGCTGTTTCTCTTTGAGCCCCTGACAGCTTCGTCACAGTCATGAGTTGTCTGGATGTGATGTTTCACCAGAGTTATGGAGGCCACTACCTCCCTGCGTCTTCAGCAGCAGCAGCCTACAAAGCAGCATACTATCACCATCAGCACCAGCAACAGGTGGGTGTCCAGACTAGACGAAATAGTAATGGCGTAATATTTGTTTGTTCTTTAATACTAGGCTATTTTTGTGTTCTAATAATTGGCGCTTGTACGCACGAATACACTCAGTGAGCAATGTTTTGGGGCGTCGCAGATGTCAGTTCACAGCGAAGAGTCCTGGGTGTCACAGAACTCTAAAAGTTACCAGTTGAAAAGTTGAAGTTGCTCGTGATTTATTTAGTTAGAGCAGGTCATGCAGAATGACTCGGACTCCTCGTTCCATCAGAAGGGTGATGTAATGAGAGCTCGTCACTGTCACTCAGGAATGTTGATGATGATGGTTCATGTGATACGGCCACGAGCATCTGCATAGTCGTCATACTTTCACCAGAACACGCGCGCGGAAACGTCCTACAACTTCTTGGATAAACTTCGGTCTGTAAAGATGATTCGTTTTTCTTAATATAGAGGTCATAGAGAATTTAAGTAATTATACCGGCTAGTATGACTTTCAACGAGGGATGTATTTTGTTCAGTTGATGGATACACGTTGAATCATCTGGTTTGATCGTTGTGGTGCTGACTAGACAGACAGGCTGGTGCTCTCATGGCTGAATCTGTGGCATACATCTCTCTCTCTCCCTCTCTCTCTCTCTCTCTCTCTCTCTCTCTCTCTCTCTCCCTCTCTCTCCCTCTCTCTCTCTCTCCGTCTATTTCCCTCTCCCTCTCTTTCCGTCTATTTCCCTCTCTGTAGAAGAAGCTGGGTGTTTACAGTAGGATGCAGCAGGACAGCACCGAGCAGCAGTTTCCAGGGGGGAGACAGCAACAGCAGCGTGGGGGTGGAGGGGGGAGGCTGGCTGGGGAGAAGGGGGTCCGACAGGGCCTGGAGGTTTCTGGGCTGGGGGGCTCTTGGAGGTCTGGGAAGGACAGCCAGCCGGCTGAGGCAGAGTACCTGAGCTCCAGGTGTGTCCTGTTCACCTATTTCCACGGCAACATCGAGGATGTGGTGGATGAGCATTTCTCCAGGGCTCTGAGCCAACCCAGCACCTTCACTGGAGAGACCAAGAGCTCCAGGTGCACACCCATTCACACCTCCGCCTCGGCTGGACTGTGGAAAGGTAGGAACACACAGGGACACCCATTCACGCCTCTGCCTCGGCTGGACTGTGGAAAGGTAGGAACACACAGGGACACCCATTCACACCTCTGCCTCGGCTGGACTGTGGAAAGGTAGGAACACACAGGGACACTCGTACCATTACTCATCTGAAAACAGTGTTATTGAAATGGGTTCATTATCTTTTACTGTTACTTTTCATTTAGAATAATACAAATGTTATTGTGGAAAAACCTAGTGTTCCCAAAAACCTTTTCCAATATAGATTCTTCACTTGTAATTAGTGTTGAGCGATTAACTGACTTTTTTTTTAAATTATTTTTTATTTTTTTAAACCAACAATTATTAGAATTGTATTTCGTTCGGTCTTTTCAGAGCTCAATGCACAGTTTCTTTAGAGATAAATCAGATCAAGCCCAAACAGTGAGATGTAAAGTTAGTTGGGGGTTGTAGTTTCCAACAGTCCAATATTCTACACAGTTAGTGCAGAACTGTTCATGACACAAACTGTTCACACGCCTCTTGTTGGCGGAGAAAACTTTTAACAGGTTTTTAAGCTTATTTCCTGTTCTACACATTTTGTCATGGGGTGCAAAGAAAACTTTTCTGTTTTAAAGCTAATTTTCTTACCACTCTATACATTTTGCCATGTCTAATGTGCATTAACGTGATATTTGAGTGACTCGAACATTACTTCCAAATATATGTGCTAAAAAATCTAGCAAAAAAACGTTAGCTGATTTGGGCTAGTTGTTCTGGAAATTTCTGACTGGTATGCAATGACTAACATGACAATAGGAAAACTGGTGATGCACTACCCAATTTAGAAATTTCACTTTGTGCATTCTACTATTATAACTTTCAATAGTAAGTTGAAAGCCGGACAGAGCCCCACAGTTTTTGAACCACTGATCTAAGTGATTGATAGTTGGTATTCAGCAGTCATAAAATGTGCCTTATTTACTTTTAAGTACTAATAAAATAGTGATTTTGTCAGTCAGCATAGGCAGCAGCTCTATAGAGATGAGATGATGACATGGAAGGAAATAAAGTCATCAAATAAAACAAATGTAATATGCACAAAAACTGAACGCTTTTATTAAAGTACTATGAATAAATGATGTAACCTTTAGGCTGTTTACATGAATGTCTGTCTATCGTTTACTGACTATATCCATTTCTCTCTTTCAGACAGTGTATCTCTCTCAGAAGGCCAGTGTAGTTCTCTGTCCTCTTCTCTGTGGGGTGGAGGTTACCAGTCCCAGACCAGCCCCTGTCTGCCCATCCACCCAGACTTCTCCCCCATCCCTGCAGGCTTCCATGCCCCAGACAGAGCTCTGTGGACAGGCCACGCTCTGCCCCAGCCCAGCCTCCCTCCTCCAACTTCTCTCCCTGACCCCTGGGCCTACAACCTCAGCCCCCAGACCTCCGCCAGCTGCACACACGTCCACGACGTCTACCCACCCACACACCCTCACACACACATGCACCCCCGGCACACACACGCAGTACTACATCCCCACCCGTCCCATGACCCAGGCCTAAACCCCAGGTTCAGCCCTCTGCTCCTGACTGGTGTGAAGACTCAGATCCCCCTAGCCCACAGCCCTGCTGGACACAGCACACACAGTAACACACACAGTAACACACACAGCAGCCAGAGCCCAGGGATACACAGTGGTGTGAAGACAGAGGTGGAGCAGGCCAACCCCCCAACCCTGACCCCCTCAGCCTGGCCCACAGCTCTACACACACCCATGGATATCTACGACTCAGGTAAGCCTCTGACCTGGATCACACACACACACACACACACACACACACACACACACACACACACACACACACACACACACACACACACACACACACACACTCACTCTCCCATGTCTATGTTTCTGCTACGTTGTTGTTTTATCTAAAAGTTGATGATATGCTGTTTCTCTCTCTCCAGGTCTGGATCAGGACAAAGTGAAGGCTGTTTGGTTCTGAGAGAGAGGATATGACATCACGGTGACGTCACCCTGCCACTGAGCTGTGATCAGCTCTAACAGAACCTCCTGGAACCACATTGTTTTGTGGACTCGTTCTCTAGAAGACTCTCCACTCACTAGAAGAACTCAGAACTCCAGAGTGGTTTTAGGTTTCTCAGAAATCCTTCTGGAGAAATATAGACTACTCTCCATGCCTCACAATCCACCAGGGATACTTCAGATCACTCTTTGGCAAAATATTTGTTCCTAATTTGTACCAAAAGTATTAGCTGGTTGATTGGGAACTAGTATCCCACATGAGGGTTCTGTTTAAAGAACATAGTTTGTGGGAACACCACTCAGCCAAGCCTCTTTCTGATCTTTTAATATTGTGTTATGTGTGCAACTAGCTATATGTGTGTAATTGACTGAAATATATTTGGTATATACAGTAGTACTGTGATCTGAAGTGATTATCATTTCCGTAAAGTGTTTGATTGTTGCTAATTGTTTTTCACCAACCCTGTGTTGTCATGTTGCCTAGTGGAGAAATGTCATTATTGATGTGTAATAAATTGCTAAGTTCTATTGGCAATCATGCCCTACATCTTTAAGAGCTGACTCAAAGTACACAGCTAAATGTCATTTTTTTCTATCAAATCTGATCATTGAATATCAACCAGCATTGTTTAGGATTGATATGTAGGTCAGCCTTGAACTTTTACTCAGAAATTCATCTATATTGAACAAAAATATAAACGCAACATGCAACAATTTCAAAGATTTTACTGAGTTACAGTTCATATAAGGAAATCAGTCAATTTAAATAAATCTATTAGGCCATAATCTATGCATTTCACATGACTGAAAATACAGATATGCATCTGTTGGTCACAGGCATGTGGATCTGAAAGACAGTCAATATCTTATGTGACCACCATTTGTCTCATGCAACGTGACAATCTCCTTTGCATGAAGTTGATCAGGCTGTTGATTGTGGCCTGTAGAATGTTTTTCCACTCCTCTTCAATGGCTGTGCAAAGTTGCTGGATATTGGCTGGAACTGGAACACGCTGTTATACACGTTGATCCAGAGCATCCCAAACATGCTCAATGGGCGACATGTCTGGTGAGTATGCAGGCCATGCAAGAACTGGGACAATTTCAGCTTCCAGGAATTGTGTACAGATTCTTGCGACATGGGACCGTGCTTTATCATGCTGAAACATTTTTCTTTGTGTTAATTTCACCATTATTTAACCAGGTCGGCCAGTTGAGAACAAGTTCTCATTTACAACTGTGACCTGGCCAAGATAAAGCAAAGCAATGCGACAAAAACAACAACACAGAGTTACACATAAACAAACATACAGTCAATAACACAAACATGAGGTGACAGCGGCAGATAAATGCCACGACAATGGGCCTCAGGATCTCACCATGGTATCTGTGCATTCAAATTGCCATCGATAAAATGCAATTGTTTTCATCATATGTAGCATATGCCTGCCCATACCATAACCCCACCATCACCATGGGGCACTCTGTTCACAATGTTGACATCAGCAAACCACTCGCCAACACAACGCCATACATGTGGTCTGCGGTTGTGAGGCCGGTACTGCCAAATTCTATAAAACAACGTTGGAGGTGGCTTATGGTAGAGAAATTAACATTCAATTATCTGGCAACAGCTCTGCTGGATGTCCTTCAATCGGCATGCCAATTTCAAATCCAATTTTATTTGTCACATACTGTAACGACTGTTGGTGGAAGAAGGTGAGGACCAAAGCGCAGCGTGGTACGTGTTCATGTTTGTTTATTGACACTGAACACTAAATACAAAAATAACAAAGGGAATAACCGAAACAGTCCTGAAAGGTGAAAAACACTAAACAGAAATCAACTACCCACAAAACCCATGTGGGAAAAAGCTACCTAAGTATGGTTCTCAATCAGAGACAACGATAGACAGCTATTCCTCTGATTGAGAACCACACCCGGCCAAACAACAAAGAAATACAAAACATAGAAAATGAACATAGAATGCCCACCCTAGTCACACCCTGGCCTAACCAAAATAGAGAATAAAAGCATCTCTATGGCCAGGGCGTGACACATACACATGGTTTGCAGATGTTAATGCGACTGTAGCGAATTGCTTGTGCTTCTAGTCCCGACCATGCACTAATATCTAACTAGTAATCTAACCTAACAATTTCACAACAACTACCTTATACACACAAGTGTAGAGAAATGAATAAAAATATGTACATACAATTATATGAATGAGCGATGGCCGAACGGCATAGGCAAGATGCACTAGATGGTATGGAGTACAGTATATACATATGAGATGAGTAATGTAGGGTATGTAAACATTATATAAAGTGGCATTGTTTAAAGTGGCTAGTGATACATTTATTACATACATTTTTCATTATTAAAGTGGCTGGAGATGAATCAGTATGTTGGCAGCAGCCACTCAATGTTAGTGATTACTGTTTAACAGTCTGATGGCCTTGAGATAGAAGCTGTTTTTCAGTCTCTCAGTCCCCGCTTTGATGCACCTGTACTGACCTTGCCTTCTGGATGATAGAGTGGTGAACAGGCAGTGGCTCGGGTGGTTGTTGTCCTTGATGATCTTTTTGGCCTTCCTGTGACATCGGGTGGTGTAGGTGTCCTGGAGGGCAGGTAGTTTGCCCCCGGTGATGCGTTGTGCAGACCTCACTACCCTCTGGAGAGCCTTATGGCTATGGGCGGAACAGTTGCCGTACCAGGCGGTGAAGCAGCCAGACAGGATGCTCTCGATTGTGCATCTGTAAAAGTTTGTGAGTGTTTTTGGTGACGAGACGATTTTCTTCAGTCTCCTGAGGTTGAAGAGGCACTGCTGCGCCTTCTTCACCACACTGTCTGTGTGGGTGGACCATTTCAGTTTGTCCGTGATGTGTATGCCAAGGAACTTAAAACTTTCCACCTTCTCCACTACTGTCCGGTCGATGTGGATAGGGGGCTGCTCCCTCTGCTGTTTCCTGAAGTCCACGACCATCTCCTTTGTTTTGTTGACATTGAGTGTGAGGTTATTTTCCTGACATCACACTCTGAGGGCCCTCACCTCCTCCCTGTAGGCCTTCTCGTCGTTGTTGGTAATCAAGCCTACCACTGTAGTGTCATCTGCAAACTTGATGATTAAGTTGGAGGCGTGCATGGCCACGCAGTCATGGGTGAACGAGGGGTACAGGAAAGGGCTGAGAACGCACCCTTGTGGGGCCCCAGTGTTGAGGATTAGCGGGGTGGAGATGTTGTTACCTACCCTCACCACCTAGGGGTGGCCCGTCAGGACGTCCAGGACCCAGTTGCACAGAGCGGGGTCGAGACCCAGGGTCTCGAGCTTGATGACGAGTTTGGAGGGTACTATGGTGTTAAATGCTGAGCTGTAGTCGATGAACAGCATTCTTACATAGGTATTTCTCTTGTCCAGATGGGTTAGGGCAGTGTGCAGCGTGATTGCGATTGCGTCTTCGGTGGACCTATTGGGGCGGTAAGCAAATTGGAGTGGGTCTAGGGTGTCAGGTAGGGTGGAGGTGATATGGCCCTTGACTAGTCTCTCAAAGCACTTCATGATGACGGAAGTGAGTGCTACAGGGCGGTAGTCATTTAGCTCAGTTACCTTCGCATTCTTGGGAGGACTTTGAGGAAGTTAGAATAACAATGATCCAGGGTTTTGCCATCCCGGGTCGCGCATTCGATATGCTGATAAAATTTAGGGAGCCTTGTTTTCAGATTAGCCTTGTTTCCTGGGGTAACATTGTAAGAAATAACACATAAAAAAACAAAATACTGCATAGTTTCCTAGGAACGCGATGCGAGGCGACCATCTCTGTCGGCGCCTCTGCTGTTATCCCTCCCTCAAAACTTGAGACATCTGTGGCATTGTGTTGTGTCAAAACTGCACATTTTAGAATGGCCTTTAATTGTCCACAGCACAAGGTTCACTTGTTTTATGATCATGCTGTTTAATCAGCTTCTTGATATGCCACACCTGTCAGGTGGATGGATTATCTTGGCAAAGAAGAAATGCTACCTAACAGGGATGTAAACACACAAAATTTGAGAGAAATAAGCT
The DNA here is from genome assembly GCF_045791955.1 of Oncorhynchus clarkii lewisi. Classification (NCBI taxonomy): domain Eukaryota; kingdom Metazoa; phylum Chordata; class Actinopteri; order Salmoniformes; family Salmonidae; genus Oncorhynchus; species Oncorhynchus clarkii. The sequence continues at coordinate 68,270,251 of NC_092149.1, forward strand.
TTTTTTGTGCTTATGGAACATTTCTGGGATCTTTTATTTCAGCTCATGAAACATGGGACCTACACTTTACATGTTGTGTTTATATTTTTGTTTAGTGTACATTAAAAAGTCTACAAAATGCTAAGAGATACCTACAACCTACATTATCCAAGGTTTCAGTCTCATAGTCCTGTATGTCTGTAACGTGGTGCTAACATGAGACTGATGGGGGGGTGAATTCCTCAGACAGTTGTTGTAGATACCATGCCATGTCTGTTGCCTGTCTGGTACTCTACGCCAGGAATGTATTTCCTGTTTCCTGTCTGGACAGGAAGTCCACCAATGACAGGGGCAGAAAGTACACACACACGTTGCAGTGCAGAAATATCTTCATGCAGACAGAGATAAACAGAATTTAGAGTATTGCCTCTTGGAGGTTGACCCTAATCTACTCCTTCTCTAGGAATGTGTGAAGCGCAAGCTATGTGCTCCGGTGTGAAATCAGCATTATTTTGGAGAAGAGCAGCTTTAAATATTTCAGGGTAACCCTAGTGCCAAGACTGGTATTATTGTTATCCATGACGGACAGCTGTGCAGTGTTTGTGTGTGTTTGCACGTGTGTATGTTTGCATGTGTGTGTGTCTCAGGGGGTGTGTTAGTGTCTGTGAGTAAGCGATCTAACCAGGTGGTATGTGTTCTCCTAACATTCCTGTCCCACCCTGAACTTAAAGATCCAGCTACCCCCTCAGCTACACCCTCATCTACCCCCTCACCTACACCCTCATCTAGGGCCCTGTGATGAGGCTTGAACATGTTGTTGTCTTTGATGCTTAATGTGCTAACAAACAGAACTAAAACTGATGATCACGACAGTGAGGCTCTGAGTCCCTCTAGTCCCACTCTGCTTTAGAGGAGGAGGCCTCTCCTGGTGTAGTGAGGGGCTGCAGAGAGAGCACCAGTATTAATGCTTACTGGACATGATTAGATAGAGTCCTAGTGCACCTGCCCAAGGCCCATCCTGCGACCTAAAAGGTATGTATCAGATGTTCAACATGCTCTGCTCACACCTACTGTGATGGTCCGGGCCTAAACCACACAAAAACAACACTAGACACTATGGTACACAACGCTTTTACTGTCTCATCCTGGAATATACAAGGTCTGAGATCATCTGCCTTTGGCCTAAAGGCAGATAAAGGCAGACTTCATCAAAGATATTGGAAATACAGGAATTGTCATCCTACAAGAAACATGGTGTAGAGGAGAGCTGGTAGTCCCATCCACCAAACTACCAGGTGTGAAATAGGGAAGAGACTCAGGGGGTATGCTAATTTGGTATAGAGCAGACCTAACCCACTCTATTAAATTAGTCAAAACAGTAACATTTTACATTTGGCTAGAAATGAATAAGGAAATGATCTCAACAAAGAAAAATTTCTGTGTGCTACCTATATCCCCCCAATAGAATCCTTTAACAATGACAGCTTCTCCATCCTAGAGGGGAGATCAACCATTTTCAGGCCCAGGGACATGTACTATCTGTCTGTGGTGACCTAAATGCCAGAACTGGACAAGAACCTGACAGGCTCAGCACACAGGGGGACAAACACCTACCTGGATGTGACAGTAATCCCTCCCAAATATGCCCCCCAAGACACAACTATGAGAAAAAAAACAGAAAAAAATGGGTCACAACTCCTGCAGCTCTGTCGCACGCTGGGTCTGTACATAGTCAATGGTAGGCTTCGAGGGGACTCCTATGGTAGGTACACACTGACCTCAACCCAGAGTCTCTCAGAGTGTTCACAGTCAGCCCACTGACACCCCTATCAGACCACAGCAAAATCACAGTCTACTTGAACAGAGCAATACTCAATCATGAGGCATCAAAGCCAAAGGAACGGAATCATTTTAAGAAATGCTATAGAGGGAAGGAAAGCAGTGTGGAAACCTACCAAAAAACAATTAGGCAACAACAAATTCAATCCCTTTTAGACAACTTCCTGGATAAAACATTTCACTGTAACAGTGAAGGTGTAAACTTGGCAGTAGAATGCCTAAATAGTATATTTGATCTTTCAGCTTCCCTATCAAATAAAAAAATGTCAAGCAGACAACCTAAGAAAATTAAAAACAATGACAAATGGTTTGATGAAGAATGCAAAAACCTAAGAAAGAAATTGAGAATCCTGTCCAACCAAAAACATAGAGAACCAAAAAACCTGAGTCTACGCCTTCGCTATGGTGAATCACTAAAGCAATACAGAAATACACTACGGAAAAAGAAGGAACAGCACGTCAGAAATTAACTCAATGTAATTGAAGAATCCATAGAATCTAACCACTTCTGGGAAAATTGGAAGACACTAAACAAACTTAAGCCCCCTTAAGGCCTGTCCGCCTTTTCCCTCCTCCCCAGCCTGCAGTAGCAGAATCAAAGCATTGGGCATTTATCTACTCATTAGCATTAGCATGTAGCCTCTACAATGCTAACGGCCTGGCCCCTGCTGTTAGCCTCTGGAATCACCACAGGCACTTCCAACCCACACTGCCACAGTCTGCAAGGGGTGAAAAACAACTATGAGGAAATGTAAAACAGAGAGAAGAATAAGAGTGGAGGAGAAAGCACACATTTAGGAAATGTACAAAAATGGTACAACATGATATTGATCATTTTCAATAATTACTATTATGGTCCACACACACACACACACACACACACACACACACACACACACACACACACACACACACACACACACACACACACACACACACACACACACACACACACACACACACACACACACACACACACAGCTGTACAGACTAAAGCAACGTAATGGGAACAGGCTGAGCTGAACCCAAAGCCAATCTCCCTCACGCAACACACACTCAGAATGAAATGGTTACTGAACGGTCTTTGAACCTACTGACACAACTGGCCTTTAAAACTGGGATTTATTTTCCTTGGTGAAGCACAACTACATTAATTTTGACAATGAGTGGAGATGCGGTCTTTCATTGCTTATTTTCTTTTCATTCAGGTACACTCCTCATGGAGAACGACATGTTCTTCAAGAATCTCTCAGGAGCAGAGCAAGCGGTATGTACTCCGAACAGACAGTTAGCCTGCCAATACCTGACCGAACCGTGGCCCTTTATAGCTTTCCAGTAGTAACTGTTTTTAAAAATAAATGTTTAGAAAAGGAGAGGACTGGAGGACACTAGAGGAGAGGAGAGGAGACGAGAGGAGAGACTGCAGCTCTCTGTCACACGCATCCAACGGTGGAGTCGTGATTAAATTGAGTAGTTATGACTGCATGTGAAATACCATGAATATAAATGTTGTATTTCCTGCACATTTTGATCAAACACCCACTCACACAATCAGACACATTGATCCAATTACAATACTTGTCATTAATTAAAAAATTATGAATAAATGAACGTTTGGTCTTCCTGTTCCTGTTCTGTAGTTGGGGAACTTGTCAGATGCAGAGGTTGACAGCATTGAAACTGTGATCTCAACGCTACAGGGATGAATTCACATCCAGATAAAGATCTAATCATACTGAAAATCAAGTGTGATTGTTCCACCTGTAAAGTCTTATCATTGTGATGTTCTATGGGCCATGTTCAATCAGAATCTGCAACCAGCGGTAGAGTTTGACTGAATTTGAGTCCTGCTCTAGGAGAGTAAGCTCCTACCTCTGGTTCCACTGGCGTGCTACTATGGCTACCTGGTCCCTGAGACATACACCAATAGGATAAACAATAGTTTCTCCTCTGTTGTCATCCAGAGTTAATCAGATTGTATTCCTCCAGTACAGAACAGCTGTGTGGTCTGATTGGGTTAATGACAGTGTGATGTGGGAATGTCTGTTAAATATACAACACTCTGCATTCACACAGCCAACAATAACCCCACTACTAAACACTGTGACATTTATTGATGTGATTTTAACAGCCTGTTAAATGGTTGTGGTAGATGGACAGCCGGAAATGGAGGCATACAGAATGAAGCTCTCTCTCTCCTCTGAGGGTCACTCTGGTAGCTCCTCACTGATCATAGGTGTGACTTCTCCTCCTTCTAGCCAACCAGGAAGACAGAGAGAGAAAGAAAGAAAGACAATAGGGGAGAGAGCGAGTAGGGGGTAGAGAGAGTGTAGGGAGAGAGAGAGGAGGGGGAGAGAGAGAGAGAGAGCAGGGAGAGAGAGAGAGTAGGGGGAGAGAGAGAGGAGGGGAAGAGAGAAAGACTAGGGAGAGAGAGAGTAGGGGGAGAGAGAGTAGGGGAGAGAGAGTGTAGGGAGAGAGAGAGGAGGGGAAGAGAGAAAGACTAGGGAGAGAGAGAGTAGGGGGAGAGAGAGAGTAGGGGAAAGAGAGAGAGTAGGGGAAAGAGAGTGTAGGGAGAGAGAGAGGAGGGGAAGAGAGAAAGACTAGGTAGAGAGAGAGTAGGGGGAGAGAGAGAGTAGGGGAAAGAGAGAGAGTAGGGGAAAGAGAGTGTAGGGAGAGAGAGAGGAGGGGAAGAGAGAAAGACTAGGTAGAGAGAGAGTCGGGGGAGAGAGAGTAGGGGAGAGAGAGAGTAGGGGGAGAGAGAGAGTAGGGGAAAGAGAGAGAGTAGGGGAAAGAGAGAGTAGGGGGAGAGAGAGTGTAGGGAGAGAGAGAGGAGGGGAAGAGAGAAAGACTAGGGAGAGAGAGAGTAGGGGGAGAGAGAGTAGGGGAGAGAGAGAGTAGGGGGGAGAGAAAGTAGGGGGTAGAGATAGTAGGGGGGAGAGAGTAGGACAAAGAGAGAGTGTAACCGAAGAAAGAAATTGACAAACCTAGCCAACCAAAAACATAGAGACCCAGAAAACCTGAGTCTACGCCTTCATTACGGTGAATCACTAAAACAATACAGAAAAACACTACGGAAAAAGAAGGAGCAGCACGTCAAAAATCAGCTCAATGTAAGTGAAGAATCCATAGAATTCAATAACTTCGGGGAAACATTGGAAAAAACTAAACAAACAACAACACGAAGAGTTATCTATCCAAAACGGAGATGTATGGGTAAACAACTTCTTCACTCTTTTTGGCCATATAACAATGAACAAACAGCAAAAACATATACTGTACATTATCAAATACAAATCTTAGAATCAACTATTAAAAACTACCAGAACCCACTGGATTCGGCAATTACAATGAATGAAATACACGACAAAACACAAACCCTCCAACCCAAAAAGGCCTGTGGTGTTGATGGTATTGTCACGGCTCCTCCTCTGCAGTGCAGGGGTGGTTCCTCCTGCAGGCAGAGGAGGGTCGTTAGTGATTGGAGTCACCTGGGCTCAGGGCATTTAAACGGCTTCACTAATCACTTGTCCTTCTCTCTCTCTCTCTCTCTCTCTCTGCTCCTCCAGGTATGATCCTGTTTTGTTTGTTCCTTTGTAGTTTTGCATAGTTTTCACTCAGTCATTCACACACACAGATTCATGCATCCCTGCACTTTACACCTTACATTATGATACTTTCACACCTCATTCCTTTTTCTTTGTTTAAAGTTAATAGTTTTGGTTTACAATAAAGAACCTTTTTGATTGGCCTATACCTGTTGTTCGCGTCCCCTCATTTTTGCCACAGGCTATGAGCCAGCCTGTGACAGTATCCTCAAGGAAATTATAAAATATACAGACCACAAATTCCAACTGGCTATACTTAAACTCTTTAATATCATGCTTAGTTCTGGCATCTTCCCCAATATTCGGAACCAAGAACTGATCACCCCATTCCACAATTCCATTCCACATATTCCATTCCACATATGCATCAACAGCAACCTTGGGGAAATCCTCTGCATTATCATTAACAGCAGACTCGTACATTTCCTCAGTGAAAACAATGTTCTGAGCAAATGTCAAATTGTCTTTTTACCAAATTACCGTACGACAGACCACGTATTCACCCTGCATACCCTAATTGACAAACAAACAAACCAAAGTCTTCTCGTGCTTTGTTGATTTAAAAAAAGCCTTTGACTCAATTTGGCATGAGGGTCTGCATACAAATTGATGGAAAGTGGTGTTGGGAGAAAAACATACGACATTATAAAGTCCATGTACGCAAACAACAAGCGTGCGGATAAAATTGGCAAAAACACACACATTTCTTCCCACAGGGCCGTGGGGTGAGACAGGGATGCAGCTTAAGCCCTACCCTCTTCAACATGTATATCAACAAATTGACGAGGGCACTAGAACATTCTGCAGCCCCCGGCAACACCCTACTAGAATCTGAAGTCAAAAGTCTACTGTTTGCTGATGATCTGGTGCTTCTGTCCCCAACCAAGGAGGGCCTACAGCAGCACCTAGATCGACTGTACATATTCTGTCAGACCTGGGCCCTGACAGTAAATCTCAAAAATACAAAAATAAGGGTGTTCCAAAAAAGATCCAGTTGCCAGGACCATTAATCCAAATTCCATCTAGACACCGTTGCCCTCTGGCACACAAAAAACTATACATACCTCGGCCTAAACATCAGCTCCACAGGTAACTTCCACAAAGCTGTGAACGAGCATCAAAAGGTACATAAAATTCGAAACATACCAATTAGGATCTGGCTAAAAATACTTGAATCAGATAGAATAGAATACATTGCCCTTTATGGTTGTGAGGTCTGGGGTCCGTTCACAATCCAAGAAATCACAAAATGGAAAAAACACCAAATTGAGACTGCATGTAGAATTCTACAAAAATAACATCTGTGTACAAAGTAAAACACAAAATAATGCATGCAGAGCAGAATGAGGGTGATACTCGCTAATCATCCAAATCCAGAAAAGATCTGTTCAATTCTACAACCACCTAGAAGGAAGCAATTCCCAAACCTTCCATAACAAAGCCATCACCTACAGAGAGATGAACCTGGAGAAGAGTCCCCTAAGCAAGCTGGTCCTGGGGCTCTGTTCACAAACACAAACAGACCCCACAGAGCCCCAGGACAGCAACACAATTAGACCCAACCAAATCATGAGAAAACAAAAAGATAATTACTTGACACATTGGAAAGAATTATCAAAAAAAGAGAGCCAACTAGAATGCTATTTGGCCCTAAACAGAGTGTACACCGTGGTAGAATACCTGACCACTGTGACTGACCCAAACTTAAGGAAAGCTTTGACTATGTACAGACTCAGTGAGCATAGCCTTGCTATTGAGAAAGACCACCGTAGGCAGACCTGGCTCTCAAGAGAAGACAGGCTATGTGCACGCTGGCCACATAATGAGGAGGAAACTGAGCTGCACTTCCTAACCTCCTACCAAATGTATGACCGTATTAGAGACACATATTTCCCTCAGGTTAAACAGATCCACAAAGAACTAAAACAAACCCAATTTTGATAAACTCCCATATCTACTGGGTGAAATACCACAGTGTGCCATCACAGCAGCAATATTTGTGACCTGTTGCCACGAGAAAAGGACAAACAGTGAAGAACAAACATCATTGTAAATACAACCCATATTTATGTTTATGTATTTTCCCTTTAGTACATTAACTATTTGCACATCATTACAACACTGTATATAGACATCATTTGAAATGTCTTTATTTTTTTGAAAGTTCTGTGAGTGTAATGTTTACTGTTCATTTGATTGTTTATTTCACTTTTGTTTATTACCTATTTCACTTGCTTTCGCAATGTTAATATTTGTTTCCCATGCCAATAAAGTCCTTAAATTGAAATTGAATTGAATTGAGTAGGGGGAGAGAGAGAATATGGGGAGAGAGACAGAGAGAGAGAGGGTAGGGGGTAGAGAGAGAGTAGGGGGAGAGAGCGAGTAGGGGAAGAGAGAGAATAGGGGCAGAGAGACAGAGAGAGAGAGTAGGGGGTAGAGAGAGAGTAGGGGGTAGAGAGAGAGTAGGGGGAGAGAGAGCGAAAGGGGGAGTGAGAGAACAGGGGGAGAGAGACAGAGAGAGAGAGTAGGGGGTAGAGAGAGAGGAGAGTGCTGATCTGTCAGAACACAACCCTTGTCCCTCCTTCACCCCTCCTTCATCCATCGCTCCACATTCCAGAGTAATAGAGCAGATGATTAGTCTAATAATCAGCAACACAATGCCAGCTGTCTGAACCTCAACCTGCATAAATACAGACAGCGAGCCAGGCTCAGGCTCATAGGGCTCTGCCTGCACTGGTATCACACTACCCTGGTTGGGTCCTGCAGGGGGAGGCTCTAGTCTAGGAGTACCCTATTACAACCATGATTTAGGTCCATATGGCAGTCATAACCTAAGCTCTATACCCCAAATCACCCCACCCTCTCCCTCTCATCCATACAGATCCTCTGTATGGGGGGGGGGGGGGTGTTATGCTGGTATTAAGTGTGTGTTTGGGTATTAGGGGTGGTGTAAGGGGTGTGGTTGGTACTTGGTAAGGGCAGTACTTTCTCTGTCAACAGTCTCTAGTGAAGCATGCTGGAACCGGTAGAGATCACATGTCCCCTGATTAGTGTAATTGGTCGTTTTTCATGTTTAAAGTGTCACCTTATCCCTCATTAATGAGCGTTAGGAACACACAGGAACACGCACAGTTTGGAATACACAGGCAGCTGTTATTAAAAGTAATCAACAAGCTCAGGTAAAAGAGAGTATTTAACTGATGATGACTTTCTCTCAAATTCCTCTGAGCATATTATCACCTCACCCAGCCTGCTTGACAAATGAATTCATGTGGTCAGACTAATCACACAGTTGAGTGACATCTGACATATGGCTTTTCAAATTTCAACCACTGACACTGTTCACTGTTCAAGTGTTTTAACGAGTGTTTAACTCTGCATTTCCTCACCGCAGTGGAATCTGCCCTCAGATAGATGTAGCACTTCAATATGTTTGATTATGTCCAATAAGAAGTGGTGGTATCTCTCTTTCCACCGCAGGCTTGGTGTTTACAGTACACTAGCCATGGCGTGTGGCACAGACTGAGGAATAGTTGCAGAGAGCTGTGAAATGACTGTAGCATGCATGTGGTCTGTTGGAACTAGCAGCTGACAGACACTGATGTTAAATCAAAGTGAAATACACAGTGAGACTTCAGGCTCAGATCTACAGTGATGAGTGTTTATGGTCTGTAGTAAGACTATCTTCTAACACATGGCTAGGCTAGACCTACTCTACTCCACCTGTCCACCCACTGTAGTTGGAGAACAAATACACTGTAAGAGAAAATCCTGTACATTTACAGCATGGATGCTGTAATATGTTTTACAGTATTGTGTGTAGGGCTGTAATGTAAAAAATGGGGAAAAAGGGGGGAAAAGTCAAGGGTTCTGAATACTTTCTGAATGCACAGTATTTACTAAAACAGTGTCTCACCTGACAGCACGAGATTGGTGCCTGAAACTGATCAGTAGGCATAAGCTATTACTGAAAATAAATACCTTCTAATTACAACCTTCTAATTACAATTAATAACATCATTTTTCAGCATTTTATCAATAATGCAGTGCAATCTACAGAAAAGTCTTACAATGTACCTCTAACATTCTCTCTCTCTCTCTCTCTCTCTCGGGGTGGGGTTAGGGGTATGACTGGCTGTATGTGGAGGAGGATAAATAGTACAAATTGGGATATTGGGACCCAAGAGACAACTAATAGGAGCAGGGGATAGAGCATAAGAGGGATACATGATAGAGGGATGAGGTAAAGGATAGAGGGATGAGGTAAAGGATAGAGGGATGAGGTAAAGGATAGAGGGATGAGGTAAAGGATAGAGGGATGAGGTAAAGGATAGAGGGATGAGGTAAATTATAGAGGGATGGGATAAATGATAGAGGGATGAGGTAAAGGATAGAGGGATGAGGTAAAGGATAGAGGGATGAGGTAAAGGATAGAGGGATGAGGTAAAGGATAGAGGGATGAGGTAAAGGATAGAGGGATGAGGTAAATTATAGAGGGATGGGATAAATGATAGAGGGATGAGGTAAAGGATAGAGGGATGAGGTAAATGATAGAGGGATGAGGTAAAGGATAGAGGGATGAGGTAAAGGATAGAGGGATGAGGTAAAGGATAGAGGGATGAGGTAAATGATAGAGGGATGAGGTAAAGGATAGAGGGATGAGGTAAATGATAGAGGGATGAGGTAAATGATAGAGGGATGAGGTAAAGGATAGAGGGATAAGGTAAATGATAGAGGGATGAGGTAAAGGATAGTGGGATGAGGTAAATGATAGAGGGATGAGGTAAAGGATAGAGGGATGAGGTAAATTATAGAGGGATGAGGTAAATGATAGAGGGATGAGGTAAAGGATAGAGGGATAAGGTAAATGATAGAGGGATGAGGTAAAGGATAGAGGGATGAGATAAATGATAGAGGGATGAGGTAAAGGATAGAGGGATGAGGTAAATGATAGAGGGATGAGGTAAAGGATAGAGGGATGAGGTAAAGGATAGAGGGATGAGGTAAAGGATAGAGGGATGCGGTAAAGGATAGAGGGATGATGTAAAGGATAGAGGGATGAGGTAAAGGATAGAGGGATGAGGTAAAGGGTGATTCTCAAGCCAAACAGATGAGTTATCTTCCCGTTTCTTCTCCTCATTTATCGATCTCCTTCAAATGGAGAAATTAGAAATACAGAATTATACATATTAAATTACAACTACTAACGCTGGCGTGCGTCACAATGTTGTTCCTCAATTTGTATGTCTTATAAAATTGAGAGGGACAAAATGGATAGGCTCATGTCAATGGTTCATATGGAGAGACTGACCGGGAACGCACCTGCTTCTTGGAACACACACCTGCTACTTAGGGGTAGTATGTTAGGGGTAGAAGGTTTGTGACCGGCTTAGACATTTATTCATCATTATTTAAAATCATCAACAATAAGCACAACATCCTCTGACCAATGGGGATGCGCCAGGTAATTGCTTTGAGTGAAGTGTAACTTGACCAGTTCAGGGAGGGGTGAACGAGACTAAACTATGAGGAGGACCATCATCACTACCAGGCCTGGCCAGCTGAGACCCTGTTATCCTACTCTGTAGGACAGTAACAATCTGTTATTAGCCCCAAAACCTACAGAGTGAGCATACTGAAATGATGAATAAATCACTAGACCTGTAGACAGACACTTGTTGTCAACGGACCAAAATATTGAAAACATTTTGAATACTTTATACATAAAATTAAAGACCTACAGGTACCAGCACAAATAAAGTAAGCACCAACATAAAGTCTTCATAGGGTGTTGGGCTGCATGGGTCACTTCCTCATTCCCTGGGGAAGTTGGTGATGTCATAGCTCCCAGCAGCCTAGAGGTGCTATTCATCCAAATCGAAAAAGTCTGGTGGTATTCACAACATATTTTCCATTCAGTGCATATGGCAGGGAATCTTTGAGTATATCCCTGTGAAAATGTATTGTTGTATAGAACTGTTTATGATTTCCATTCCAGAAGAAAGAGAGAGTTGTCTGTATCATGTTGAGAGTACTTCATTCACAAAACCCTAGTAAAACAGTTCTGTCTTTAAACTCTTTCCTAGAGCCAAAGCCAACAGCCCAGTAACAGTAACATAGCTGGATAACCACCCAGCAGTAACATAGCTAGCATACCTCTGCTCTGTAATAGCAGACTAGCGGGCAGACAACACCTGTTTCTCTGACTCAATCTCTGGCAGAGGACTGCTCTGTCCCACTACTCTACTGTTCCACAATTCAGCCTCAGCCCCATCCTGGACAGGTTATCAAAGGCTATTCTGTATGTGGAATCACAGTTGTATGTAATACTGTTTGTGTGTAAAATGTGTGTGTATGTGTTCCTCTTCCCATCCCACTGCCCTGCTGGTCTCTGACAGACCCCTACTGTGGAGAATCCCCCTAAATACACACACCCCTCCCTTCACACACAAAGCCATTGTTAGTTAACTGAGTTAGAACAGTGCTGGGGGTTCATATAGGAAGTGATCTGTCACAATCCTGTCACGTTTCCAATCAGACTGTACTCCTAACTACAGCCTGGCGTATTATGTATTAATAATCTATTAAATCATGTATTATTCCTCATTAATTATTATACTGCCGGTTTGAACATTTAGCAGGTCCTACATGGACCAAACTAGTACTGAAAGCCAGAGAGTTTCTCCACATCTGTACTGCACAGGGCAGATGGTAGGATATGTTTGCTGGAGTACATAACTGTTGCTTATGAAGGTGTGTCTGTGTTTCTGTAGAGAGTGTTCGTAGCTTCTGTAGCTGTTTGAATTCCTTCCGGAAGAACCCTACAAACAGTAATAAGTCACTAAGTATTCAGGACATTGTGTCATGGTCCCCTGTAGGTTTAGTCTAGTTCCTGGTTGGTGCCCATGATGTCCCCGAGGTCGTTTTTAGGACATTCTTGGGACGTGTCATGGTTCCCTGGTTGTTTTGTGCAGTTACCGGTTTGTCTTGAGGATGTCCCTGAGGAAGTTTTTAGGACTTTCTTGGGACGTCCACGGGACAAGCTGGCAACTAGACAAAACCTCCAGGGGACCATGACACAACGTCCAAATAAAGTCACAAGTACATCCTTGGGGACGTCCTCGGGACAAAGCAGGAACTATGAAAATGTCCTCCAGAGTACTTCCCTTGGGACTGTCATGCTGCGTCCTAAAGACTAATAAAATAACAGTCCTGAGAATGTCCTAAAAAGGTCCTGACATGGTCTGACGTGGTCCTTAGTGACATCCGGGGATCTTACAGGGAACTAACTACACAAAGGACCACCAGAGATTGTTCCCCTTGGGACCATCTGCAATGTAAAAAAAAAAAGACCTATTAAAAAAAGTCTTGGTAACATCTTAAAAAAAGTTCTGACATGGTCCACCAGAGAAAGTTCCCTTTGGACCATCATGCGATGTTCTTAGAACATCAGAGGGATAACATTGTGCCGAAACCCTCAAGGGACCTAATGGGAACGTCGCTGAATGTCCTCAGGACTTCCCCTGTTTGCTGGGCTGGTCCTCCTAACACACTGACTTTACAGTGAGGAATCTCCCTCTGCCACCAACCATTCATTCTTGTTCTGCTCTCCTACCCTACACATGAAATGAAATGTGATTTAAAAGTACTTGCTGCTACTGTTCCGTACTGACCATACCATATATGCCACAGGCCTATAATGACCTACCACAGGCAGCGAACCCTGTCCGCAACCTGTGTGTGTTTGTGTGTGTGTCGGCTAGCCGTGGTATCATACACTTCCCACACTGTGATCAGGCCAGCGGAGAGTGTAATCTCTCTGAGGAGAGAGAGGGATGAGAAAGGAAAGATAAAGGGATAACATCCTTTATCCCTCTCATCCCTCTCTCTCCTCTGAGTTCTTCTCAGGCCTGACAGAATGACAAGTGTATAACTGTAGCCTTAAAGAGGAAATCACACTAATTGGCAGCTAATTCCTTACTCCCCTGAGCTAGTCTTTGTCCTGCTGTCCAGTCCTGCTCCCTACAGCCCAGGGAAGTCCCTCTGAGAGCCCCAGCAGGGCAGCTTGTCTAGGCCGGGTTCTCTGAGGCCTACCCACTGGGGCCTGTCACTGAAGCCTGGACCTGGAGTTTGGAGCCCCCCCTCACAGCAGGCACCCTGCTGGGCACATCTCTGCCAGAGCGACAGGAGAGCCGGCCCCGAATCAGCCAGCCCGGCCCCCCTTGTCACATAACCTTTCACTCTATTCACACACACTCTACAAACATATACATTCACACACTCATATTATCGCTGAACACACATGCACACTCTGTAAAAATGACCCTACACACATACTACAAATACACAAGGTCTCTATAAAAGCAAATACAGCAACAAACTCTACAGACATACACACACTCTCTCCAGCTACTGTACTTCCACTCTGCAGGTGATTGACGGGTGTTTGCAGGGCTGCTGTCAGGAAGACATGTGACATATGTGAGTCCCGCCCCCCTGTCATGTCCGACTACCCATGAGGCCTTTGTGCTGCTGGCGCAGGTGGCAGGAGACGCCAGGACCCCGCCACAGAGAGACAGGAAGGGCTAGAATAACACACACACACACACATCAGTTGTCAACCTCCCCCCTCAGGTGTCCATGGCTGGGGCTATACTCCGGGAACGCCTGCCTCCTCTAGATGTCTCTATCCTGCCTCTCAGCACCCACAGGGAGAAAGACAGAGAAAGAGGGAGAGACCTCCAGTAGATGACAGAAAGTGGGGGAAAGAGAGGAATCTGGAGAGACAGAATGGGGCAAGAAAAGTGGTTGAATGGGAGGAAGTGGTGTGTATTCTTTGTGAGGGGGCAGTGTGTGAGTGGAATGTGTGTGTGATAAAGGGCCTTGGCAGCTCTCCTCTGCTTGCCTACTGCTACAATGGTATCATTGACAGGCAGGAGAACGGGCTATTGAGGGATGCGGGTAGTGACACCACACAATGTTGTGAATGTTTGGCATAGCTGGCATTGCATTCCCTCTCGTGCCCTCCACAGGGCTCCAGGCTTATCATACATTCTTCTCCACTTTCTCTGCCCCCTCAGCCTTTGTCTCGCTCTCTCTCTCTGTGTGTGTGTGTGTGTGTGTGTGTGTGTGTGTGTGTGTGTGTGTGTGTGTGTGTGTGTGTGTGTGTGTGTGTGTGTGTGTGTGTGTGTGTGTGTGTGTGTGTGTGTTTGTGTGTGTGTGTGTGTGTGTGTGCGTGCGTGCGTGTGTGTGTGTGTGTGCGTGCGTGCGTGCGTGTGTGTGTGCGTGTGTGTGTGTGTGTGTGTGTGTGTGTGTGTGTGTGTGTGTGTGTGTGTGTGTGTGTGTGTGTGTGGGTGTGTGTGTGTGTGCGTGTGTGTGTGTGTGTGTGTGTGTGTGTGTGTGTGTGGGTGTGTGTAGACATGGACATGACAAAATAACATAACATAACCAGTGGAAGACAAAACATAGTGGGAATTCAAGCAAGCATAACACAAGTATAACGTCTCTCTGAGCTCTGAGGGTCATTTCTGAGATGATAGTATTAAATGCCTGCATGATAGATGATAGTATAACATGCCTGTATGAGAAACTAATAAGTGGAACCTGTGTCCATCTGAGCAGAACATCAATAGAAGACCTGATTGAAAACCCAGAATCATTTAAAATCCTGGTCTTTCCTAAATGATGCATCGTCATGCTGTGTCCTACTGAAGGAGACTTGACCCTGCTTGTACAGAGACAGGTTCTGTTACCAAAGCGTTATTGTGGGCAACTGATCCAGTCCAGGGGACAGGAAGAGATTTGGACTGGATCTGTGTCCTGCTCCTCCTACTTTCCCTCACCCTTTACACCCACTCAGCCTTCCTCACCATCTTACAAAAAACTACAGATTTTATAAAGAGAAGACATTCCTGCCCCCAACCCCCAGCTCCCCCTTCTCCCCCCATCTTCTCTTCTCTCATGCAAAGTTTCAAGTTTTATTAGTCATATGTACAGGATACACATGGTATACACCGTCCAATAAGAAGCTTACTTGCAGGATCCTTCTCGACAACGCAACAACAATAAGAAATAAGAAAAGATAAGAACACAAGCATAAAGTAAAATGCTCAGTAGAATAGAATAAATGGGGGGCACGTTTTTTAAGAGTCTGGTAGCTGCAGATGTGATGTGTGTGTAACATGAATGTACGTGCGTGTGTGGATGAGTGTATATCTGTGTGGGTGTATGCGTGAGTGCATGTGTGCTAAGGAGCGGCGAGTGAGTGCAGGTGGTCAGTCCAGTTCAAGTGTTCAGCAGTCTTATGGCTTGTAGATAGAAATAGTCTCTGAGCCTTTTGGTATCAGACCTCATGCTCCGATACTGTCTGCCCCACGGTAAGAAAAGCCTGATGATGGTGTGGGCCTTCCGCAGGCACCGTTTCGAGTAGATGTGGGGGGGGGGGGACACACGTGAAAGGTTGTTAACGTTGAGGGAAACCACAATGCTAGTTCCCTTACCTCCTCCCTATAGGCTGACTCGTCAATGTTGGTTATCTGGCCAACAACCGTAGTGTCGTCAGCAAACTTGATGATGGAGTTGATGTCGTGCAAAGCCACACAGTCGTGGGTAAACAAGGAGTACAGCAGAGGGCTGAGGACACACCCCTGGGGGGGCCCTTTGTTAAGAGTCATTGTGGAGGAGGTGTTGTTTCCAATCCTCACAGCCTGTGGTCTGCCCGTCAGGAAGTCCAGGATACAGTTGCAGAGGGTGGTGTCCAGACCCAAGGTTCTGAGCTTGGTGTCGAGCTTGGAGAAAACAATAGTTTTGAGCGGTAGGCAAATTGGAGTGGGCCCAGTGTGCCTGGCATGCTGGCCTTGATGTGGGCCATGACCAGCCTCTCCAAGCACTTCATGATGACCACCTTGAGTGTGACGGGGCACTCGTCATTTGGCCATGTCACCTTTTTTGGGGGGGGGAACTAGTACGATGGTGGTCTTCTTAAAGCAGGTCGGGACCGGTGATTTTAATGCAGGAAAACTGGATTCTGTCTTACCTAATTTCGACCAGCATGTCACCTGTGCAACTAGATCATATTTACTCCACACACAGAGAAACATACAAAGCTCTCCCTCACCCTCCTGCTTACAAGCAAAAACTCAATCAATCAGTGACGCACTCAATATGGAAGAGGTCAAATTAAATGGATGGTAAGCTACAGGACTGTTTTGCTAGAATCGAATATGTTTGAATATTTATTTGAAGTCCATTGAGGAGTTTACCACATCAGTCACCAACTGGCATCAGAAGCCATGGATTACGGGCATCGTCAACACAGAGCTGAAAGCTACAGCTGCCGCTTTCAAGGAGCAGGACACTAATCTGGATTCTCAGAAGAAATCACACTAAACCCCCCGACGAACCATCAAACAGGCAAAGCGTCAATACAGGGCTAAGATCGAATCTTACAACAACGGCTCTGATGCTTGTCGGATGTGGCAGGGCTTGCAAACTATCACGGATTACAAAGGGAAACCTAGCCGCGAGCTGCCCAGTGACGCGAGCCTACCAGATGAGCTTAATGCCTTCTATGCTCGCTTCGAGGTAAGCAACACTGAACCATGCATGAGAGCACCAGCTGTAGCGGACAACTGTGTGATCACGCTCTCCATAACCGATGTGAGTAAGACCTTTAAACAGGTTAACATACACAAGGCACTAGGGCCAGACAGATTACCAGGACATGTACTCTGAACATGCGCTGACCAGCTGGCAAATGTCTTCACTGACATTTTCAACCTTTCCC
The DNA here is from genome assembly GCF_045791955.1 of Oncorhynchus clarkii lewisi. Lineage (NCBI taxonomy): Eukaryota > Metazoa > Chordata > Actinopteri > Salmoniformes > Salmonidae > Oncorhynchus > Oncorhynchus clarkii. The sequence goes on from NC_092149.1 coordinate 68,287,459, forward strand.
TGACCCAGTCTGTAATACCTACATGTTTCAAGCAGACCACCATAATCCCTGTGCACAAGGATGCAAAGGGAACTTCTCTAAATGACTATCGCCCTGTATCACTCTCATCTGTAGTCATTAAATTCTTTGAAAGGGTGGTCATGGCTCACATCAACACCATCCTCCCAGACACCCCGGACCCACTCCAGTTTGCATACCCCCCCAAACAGATCCACAAATGACTCAATCTCTATTGCACTCTACACTGCCCTTTCCCACCTGGAAAAAAGGAACACCTACTTGAGAATTCTGTTTATTAACTACAACACAGAGTTCAACACCATAGTGCTCTCCAAGCTCATCACTAAGCTAAGGACCCTCGGATTAAACACCTCCCTCTGTAACTGGATCCTGGATTTACTGATGGGCTGCACCCAGGTGGTGAGCGTAGGCAATAACACATCCGCCACCCTCAACATGGGGGCCCCTCAGGGGTGCGTGCTTAGCCCCCTCCTGAACTCTCTGTTCACCCACGACTGTTTGGCAGCACACGACTCCAACACCATCATTAAGTTTACCGATGACGAGACAGTGGTAGGCCTGATCACCAACAATGATGAAACAGCCTATAGGTAGTAGGTCAGAGACCTGGCAGTATGGTACCATTACAACAACCTCTCCCTCAAGGTCAGCAAGATAAAGAAGCTGATTGTAGATTACAGGCAACTAAGAGTTGAGCACGGCCCCAACAGGACTGTAGTGGAGCGGGTCAAGAGCTTCAAGTTGCTCGGTGTCCAAATCACTAAGGTTCAAACACAGAGTGGCCCTCAGATCCTCCAAAATTATACAGCTGCACCCAAGGGTATCGTTAGGGTGGGGAAAACATGAATGATTTATGCCCCTAAATATTTTGAGAATTATTTGTTTATCATTTAAAAAACGTTAGATAAAAAATCTGTGATGAAAATTAAAACGTATAACCATAATCAGATCAGGCATCTCTACCTGACCATCCCGTTTGTACACCCCCCATAATGCGCATGGTTTGGTCCATTCTCCAGAAGGAGACAGTTGCTCCGCCATGTAGCCTAAGCATTCACGAGAGATAATCACTATGCCCCCCCAAAAATCTAAATTGGGTTTACAGAAAAGGAAAGAAAGGAAACAGAGACAGATACAGCAAAATTCAGGAAAACAATGACTCAATACGTTTTTTTCCCAGAAAAAAACGAGGAGAAGGATTTGAGTGGTAAGTCAGTGCAGACGGCCTGCCAAACTGAGTAGCCTAGCTAGCCAATATAGCTAGCTTGATAGCTTGCTAGCTACAGGTAGCTGCCTACCGTGGACTCACTCGGCTCGGTCAGAGCAGTAATTATTAACATGATGATGATGAGCAACCACTACCAGCTATGGCTAGCTAATTAGCTATTAGTTAGATATTATAACTGTATTCCTAAATATTTCCGTGATATTTTTTAGCTAGCTAGACTAAAGTATAAACCTAACATGTAGCCTACTGTAGATACTACTACTGCTACTGTAGACTACTGCTGTAGACAAACAGCAGACGTTGGAGGTGAGGCAGTTGTTTTGTAGCAGCAGCATAACTACACCATTTTTAAATTGTAAGGTTAGGCACATAATGACTTAGACACACTTAAATACGTATTCTATTTGATATGTATACTGTTAAAACGTTTTTCTTTCAGTGGTAGATTTTTAGTATGGTAACCTTTGTAGGAGCGAACATTAAACCTAAAATGCCCTTTGTTTACTCACTTCCTAATGCCTAGAGAGCCCCAGGTAGGCAGAATCTCAGCAGAAAGCTGTCAGACAGACTCTGATGCAGAGGAGATAAATCCAGGAATTATGATAGGGCAGAAGATTGTTAGCCTTGTTTATAAGAATTGGTAATACATTATTTCATCTGAAACCTGGATTATTGGTAATTTCTTCATTAAAACTGACTACAATACCATGAATTTAAAAAGAAGTCACCAATTGTGTAGTTATTTATAAAAAAGCATCATAAAAATCTCATGACACAGACAGCTTTTGTTAACATTAGGATCCACAAATGTTTGCAATACTGTTAATATAGGCAAAGGACGAAGGTGGAAACTAGAATCTGCAAAATTATAGTAAGAAGCTTCTAGTTAGTATATTTAGTAACACATATTGTTCGGCACAATATTTTAACCTGACACATTCTAATTTCTATGTTAGGGGTCTGATAGGTTTTTTTTCATGGGGACCCAAAATTCTGGCAACGCCCCCGGCTGCACCACAGAAAGCATATTGATTAGCTGAATCACCACTTGAGTGACCGCAAGGTGCTACAGATGGGAGTGTGAACAGCCCAGTACAGTGCCTTCAGAAAGTATTCATGACTTATTCCACATCTTGTTGTGTTACAACCTGAATTCGAAATTGATTAAATATCATTTGTTTCTACACACAACAACACCCCATAATAACAAAGTGAAAATGTTTTGAAAAATTCAATACAGAAATATCGAATTAACATAAGTATTCACACCCCTGAGTCAATACATGTTGAGTTGTCAAACATCAATTCAAGTTTGAGTCTGTATTGTCTTTTTGCGTCCCTAATGGGTTTACGAAGCTCTTACCTGCTTGCCTTGTACGCCTCACGCATCACCCACAAAGTCATTAGGGTTCGTTCTGCTGATATTGAATGCTGCAGCGCAGGCTCTCAGCATGGTACGGATTTTTCCGTTCATTCAGGGTTTTTGGTTGGGGTATGTCCGGCTTGTTATACAACATCATGGGTGGGTACAACATCATCAACACATTTCCTAATGAAGCCTGTGACTGACGAAGTATATTCCTCAATGTTGATGGATGAGTCCTGGGTGGATGAATCTTTGAACATATTTTTTATTTATTTTTTATTTTACCTTTATTTAACCAGGCAAGTCAGTTAAGAACAAATTCTTATTTTCAATGACGGCCTGGGAACAGTGGGTTAACTGCCTGTTCAGGGGCAGAACGACAGATTTGTACCTTGTCAGCTCGGGGGTTTGAACTCGCAACCTTCCGGTTACTAGTCCAACGCTCTAACCACTAGGCTACCCTGCATATTCCAATCAGTATTCTCGAAGTGCTGCAGCATTGAGTCTGCCTGCCGGATATGGTGCCCACATGTGAGCCATCACACACACAGAGCGCATGCACGCACGCACATACACACACACATACACACACACAGCTTTTGCTGTACCAGTTCAGTGCCAGGGTGTTGTAAGTCAGTGTTTGATCTCCTGGTATTGCAGCTGTAACATGACTCTGCTGTTGTTTAGCGTGTGTGTGCACACGTGCGTGTCTGCGTGTGTGTGAGAGAAAGAGAGTGTGTGCTTGGTGCAGCTGTAAAGTAAGTCTGCTCATGTTCAGTATGTGTATGTATATCTGCTAACGCTCTCTTTCTTTCACATGACACCTCACTACAAATATCTCAGACTGTGCTGTACATAGTACGACCTGGGGATTAATTTCAGACTGCTGCATCAAAGATCTGCCCTACAGCAAGTCATCAGTATCCCTGCATCTATTACATAGCCTTCATTGGCATACAAATAAAACAGTGGTATTCACAGCAGACGGTTAAACACACCAGATACTTCTAAATTGCTCTATTATGTCCTGAGCTCATAGTCTTTATGTCTTTCTGTAGTATGTTGGGTCTGATGTAGGCTATTGGCTAGTGCAATCAAACAACACACACACACACACACACACACACACACACACACACACACACACACACACACACACACACACACACACACACACACACACACACACACACACACACACACAGCCCATTAAATCCTACGATCTCCTGGGATGTTCCTGGAGCAGAATTAGAGCCTCTTCAACACCGCCCTGGGAATAACATTAACACAAGGAATTATCCATCAACCATCCCTGACACACCTGGGAATACTGTATAATGGGTGCTGTGTGTGTGTGTGTGTGTGTGTGTTGTCTGTTTCTGCACTGCTGCGTTTGCATTTGCAGTAACAGGTGAGACTGTGTATTATCTGTTTGGAGTGATAAAGCAGAGAGATGGAGGCGATGGGAGGAAAGTCCTGACACATTCTGCTCTAACTCCTGATAAGTGCACGTGGGATAATGAATGTAAACTCTGTAAAGGTGCACTGCAGGTCAACAGCACTAATTCAAATACACTCCCTTCATGCTCTGTGCCAAGCTACTGTAGAACAGGAGTGGACCATGCACTCTCTGAATGTACTGTAGTCTGTGGAGTTTGGGCTCCAGGGAAGTTGCCTTCAGATTGAGGATCATCTTAGGCCTACCTCACACATTTCCCATCCTTAACCATTAGGAGGGAAAACTAAAGAACTGGCTTCAGATAAGTGTCTAGGGGTATTCTGGGGTTTGGCCCTGAGAACCCAGAGATTTAGTCCGGTTATTCCCAACCAGCCCCTGGCTTTCAGCCGACTCACATTCCACAACTTTTAAACTTCCAGACAACTCCAGATTTCCAGGGGAGACAGCATTGGAGCGCTCACATGACATTCCCAAAAAAGGCTGTTTGGCCCAAAACTACCCAGCATGCTCCACATGACTCAACCAGCCAGGAATTACAGTGAGAGACGCAGAGTGACCAGACCCCCCCCCCCCTCCACACACACACACAGTCCTGCTCTCACACTCAGGGTCCTATGTTTGTGTCTGTGACAGTATTGGTCAGAGTATCCCAGTAGTGTATGAGTCTAATCTGCAGGCTTCTGACTAACGCTTGTTGATAACAACACTCTGTCTTCCCGGACACTTCCCTGGCAGCTGCCATACACACTGGACTACTCATTAGCAGTGTCACATAGTTTCTCAAACACATGAACACACACACACACACACGCCACATACTCGCACACACACACATATTACAGCTTTACACAGGCACATCCAAAATCCGAGGAATGTTCTAGAAAACTAGAGCGGTTCTGTGTGTGTATGCCCTGTAGTGGGAGTAGAGGTCGGGAGCAGGACGGGGCTTTGAACACAGAGTGTGTAGTATGTACTGTATGTAACCTAGTGAGTGTGTTAATGTATTTTCCTCCTATAGAGTTTAAGCAGTCTATTTAACAGTAAAGACAGGCCGAGCCCATTTCAGCAGTAGGGCCAGCTGGGAAAAGGGAGTTTGATGCTAACTGAAAGTACTTTTTCAAGGATGGTTGGATACCTGTAATTTCTAGCCCTAACCGAGGTCTCATATAGGAGATTAGCAATGACTCAGCTGGGGTCAGAGATGAAACAAGCAGTACACAGTAGAGTACAATACAGTGCGGCTCTCCGTGAGAGAGAGGACATTGGACAGTTCCTCTACGTACTACACTACCCATATCCTAACCTTAACCATCAGGAGGGGAAATGCTAACTGACTTCAGAACAGCATCTAAGGGTTAGGTGCGTGAAAGAAAGGGTGAGAGAGAAAGGGTGAGAGTGAGAGGGAGAGAGACCTCAAACACGATTCTCCTGAACCCTCTCTCTCTCTGCCGGCGGAAGAGAAAAACACTCCTCATTAATTCTCACTGACAACTTTGTGAAAACAATGAAATTCAATCATGGCCAATTACTGAGAACATGAGAGGAGTGAAGGGGAGAGCCAGACACAACAGACTTGTTGGGGTAGGCCTGATAACCGTTGACGATGAGACAGCCTAAAGGGAAGAGGTCAGTGACCTGGTAATGTGCTGCCAGGACAACAACCTCTCCCTCAACAAGTAAAAGGAGCTGATTGAGGACTACAGGAAACGGAGGGCCGAGCACACCCCCATGCACATCGACGGGTCTGTAGTGGAGCGGGTAGAGAGTTTCAAGTTCCTTGGTGTCCACATCCCTAAGGAATTAACATGGTTCACACACACCAACACAGTCTTGAAGAGGGCACAACAACGAATCTTCCCTCTCAAGAAGCTGTAAAGATTTGGCATGGGCCCTCAGATCCTCAAAACGTTCTACAGCTGCACCATTGACAGCATGTTCACTGCAGTGGAGGCCGCTTAGGGAGGACGGCTCATAATAATGGGTGGAGCGGAGTAAATGGATTGGCATAAAACGCATGGAAACCATGGGTTTGATGGATTTGATACCATTCCACCTATTCCGCTTCAGCCATTACCACAAGCCTGTCCTCCCCAATTAAGGTGCCACCAACCTCCTGTGGTTGACTGGCTGTATCACTGCTTGCTATGGCATCTGCTTCGTAACCGACCGCAAGACGTAACAGAGGGTAGTGGGTGCGGCCCAGTACATCACTGGGGCTGTGCTCCCTGCCATCCTGGACCTCTATACCAGGCGGTGTCAGAGGAAGGACCTAAAAATGGTCAATGCCACCCAAGTCACACACTGTTCTCTCTGCTACAGCACGGCAAGCTGTACTAATGAACCAAGTCTGGAACCAACAGACGCTGAACAGCTTCTACACCCATGCCATAAGACTGATAAATACAGTAGTTAACCAACTAGTTACCCGGATTATCTGCGTTGACTCTTTTTGCACAAACTCTTTTAACTCAACATATGTTGCTTCATTCACCTGATAGGTGTGGCATATCAAAAATTTGATTAAACAGCAGGATCATTACAAACCTTGTGCTCGGGACAATAAAAGGCCACTCTAAAATGTGAAGTTTTGTCACACAACATAATGTCACAGATGTCTCAAGTTTTGAGGGAGCGTGCAATTGGCATACCGACCGCAAGAATGTCCACCAGAACTGTTGCCAGAGAATTTCTCTTCCATAAGCCGCCTCCAATGTAATTTTAGAGAAATTGGCAGTACGTCCAAACTGCCTCAAAACCGCTGCCCACGTGAAACCAAGCCAGCCCAGGACCTCCACATCCGGCTTCTTCATCTGCGGGATCGTCTGAGCCCAGACACCCGGACAGCTGATGAAACTGTGGGTTTACACAACCAAATAATTGCACAAACTGTCAGAAACAGTCTCAGCAGGGTCTTGACCTCACTGCAGTTCGGCTTCTTTCCCGACTTCAGTGGGTAAATGCTCACCTTGGGTGGCCATGGGCACGCTAGAGAAGTGTTCTCTTCACGGATTAATCACAGTTTCAACTGTACCGAGCAAATGGCACATAGAGTGTATTGCATTGTGAGGGCGAGCGGTTTGCTGATGTCAACGTTGTTGAATGGAGTGCCCCATGGTGGCAGTGGGGTTATGGTATGAGCAGGCATAAGCTACGGACAACGAACACAATTCTATTTGATCAATGTTAATTTGAATGTACAGAAATACCATGACAAAACCCTGAGGCCCATTGTCATGCCTTTCATCGACCACCATCACCTCATGTTTCAGCATGATAATGGCCCCATGTAGCAAGGATATGTACAGCTGAAAATGACCCAGTTCTTCCATGGCCTGCATACTCACCAGACATGTCACCCATTGACTATGTTTGGACAGCGTGCTTCAGTTCCTGCCAATATCCAGCAACTTTGTACAGCCATTTAAGAGGAGTGGGGCAACATTCCACAGGCCACAATCAACAGCCTGAGAAACTCTTTGAGAAGGAGATGTGTCGTACTGCATTAAGCAAATGGTGTTCACACCAGATACTGACTGGTTTTCTGATCCATACCCAAACTTTTCTTTGAAGGTATCAGTGACCAACATATGCATAACGTGCATTCGGAAAGCATTCAGACCCCTTCCCTTATTTCACATTTTTTTATGATACAGCCTTATTCTAAAACTGATTGAGTGAATTTTTTCATCATCAGTGTACACACAGTACCTCATAATGACAAAGGAAAAAAAGGGTTTTAGATAAAACATTAAAAAAGCTTATTTAGATCTCTTAGACCCTTTGCTGTTGAGCTCAGGCGCATCCTGTTTCTATTGATCATCCTTGAGATGTTTCTACAACTTGATTGGAGTCCACCTGTGGTAAATTTAATTGATTGGACATGATTTGGAAAGGCACACAACTGTCTATTAAAGGTTTCACAGTTGACAGTGCATGTCAGTGCAAAAACCAAGCCAAGGGGTCGAAGGAATTGTCTGTAGAGCTCTGAGACAGGATTGTGTCGAGGCACAGATCTGGGGAAGGACACCAAAAAACGTCTGCTGCATTGAAGGTTCCCAAGAAAACAGTGGCCTCCATCATTCTTAAATGGAAGAAGTTTGGAACCACCAACTCTCCTCCTAAAGCTGGCCGCCCTGCCAAACTGAGCAATCAGGGGAGAAGGGCATTGGTTAGGGAGGTGACCAAGAACCTGATGGTCACTCTGACAGAGCTCCAGAGTTCCTCTGTGGAGATGGGAAAAACTTCCCTAAACCCAGCCATCTCTGCAGCACTCCACCTATCAGGCCTTTATGCTAGAGTGGCCAGACGGAAGCCACTCCTCAGTAAAAGGCACATGACAGCCTGCTTGGAGTTTGCCAAAAGGCACCTAAAGGACTCTCAGACCATGAGAAACAAGATTATCTGGTCTGATGAAACCAACTCTTTTGCCTGAATGCCAACCGTCACGTTTGGAGGAAACCTGGCACCATCCCTACGGTGAAGCATGATGGTGTCAGCATCGTGCTGTGGGGATGGTTTCAGCAGCAGGGACTAGTAGACTAGTCAGGATCAAGGGAAAGATGACCCAAGCAAAGTACAGAGAGATCCTTGATGAAAACGCTAAGGATCTCAGACTGGGGCCAAGACAACGCTGGACAGGCTTTGGTGTTATACCCAAGAAGGCTGTAATTGCTGCAAAAGGTGCTTCAACAAAGTACTGAGTAAAAGGTCTGAATTCTTAAGTAAATGTCAATTTATTTATTTTATTTTTTATTATATACATTTGCAAAAATGTCTAAAAACCTGTGTTTGCTTTGTCATTATGGGGTATTGTGTGTAGATTGATGAGGGGGGACTTTAAAAAAAAGTCTGTAACGTAACAAAATGTGGAAAAAGTCAAGGGGTCTGAATACTTTCTGAATGCACTGTATCTCTATTCCCATTCATGTAAAATCCATATATTAGGGCCTAATGAAATTATTTAAATTAACTGATTTCCTTATATGAACTGTAACTCAGTAAAATCTTTGAAATTGGTGCATGTTGCATTTATAATTTTGTTCAGTGTACATACAGTATTTACTACCTAAATTACCTCGTACCCCTGCACATCGACTCGGTAGTGGTACCCTGAGTAGAGTATATAGCCAATTTATTGTTATTCATTGTGTTATAATTTGTTTCTATTATTCTGCTATTTTTCTCTCTGCATTGCTGGGAAGGGCCCGTAAGTAAGCATTTCACTGTTAGTCTACACCTGTTGTTTACGAACCATGTGAGTACGTGCTTTCATTTGCATGCCTGCGATTCCTATAGCTGACGGATGGCAGGGAAATCTCCAGCAGAAGTTTGGATTCATAAGAATGAAATACGTTTCAGACCTGTTAGTCTGATTAATGTCGACTACATAATGGATCCTAAATATAAGATGGCACCGAAGAGGATGGCTGTCATTTACGGGCTCCTAACCAACTGTTCTATTTTGTTAGTTTTTTCGTTATTTGTTTCTTATTTCTTTCTTTATTTTGTACATAATGTTGCTGCTACCGTCTCTTATGACCGAAAATAACTTCTGGACCTCAGAACAGCGATTATTCACCACGAACTGGAAGAAACGTTTTCCTTTAATGAGTCCGACAAGAAGGATATACTGCTTTCCCGAGAACAGGCCCAAATCCCCGTCATTTGCTTGAAGAAAAGACTCTTAATGAGGGCGCAGATCGGGCTGCCTTCTGAGAATGGCTTCTGAGAATATGTCACGTCATGACCTTAGTTCCTTTTTTATGTCTCTATTTTAGTTTGGTCAGGGCGTGAGTTGGGGTGGGCATTCTATGTTTTTGTTCTATGTTTTGTATTTCTGCTTTTGGCCTGGTATGGTTCCCAATCAGAGGCAGCTGTCATTCGTTGTCTCTGATTGAGAACCATACTTAGGTAGCCTGTGTTCCACTATGATTTATAGGTAGTTGATTTCTGTGTCTGTGTTTTCCATACAGAACTGTTTCGGTTTTCATTTATTTCTCTTGTTTTTTTGGTATTCTGTGTTCAGTTTAATAAATACATTATGGACACTTACCACGCTGCGCATTGGTCCGATATTTCATACTCCGCTTCAGAGGAAGAAGAAAATCATTACAGAATCCTTAAGTGAGAGAGTAAACTGCCACTGCCATTCGTTCTACTTGCTAACATGGAATCATTGGAAAATAAAATTGATGACCTACAATGATTATCCTACCAATGGGACATTAAAAACTGTAATATCTTATGTTTCACGAGTCGTGGCTGAACGACAACAAGGTTAATATAGAGCTGGCGGGATTTTCCATGCACCGGTGAGACGAGGGGTTGAGGTGTGTCTTTTTGTCAAAAACAGCTGGTGTGCGATGTCTAATATTAAAGAAGTATTGAGGTATTGCTCACTTGAGGTAGTGTGGTCTACAGCTTATCATAAGGTACTCTATCTACCAAGAGAGTTTTCATCTATATTATTCGTAGCTGTATATTTACCACCACAGACTGATGCTGGCACTAAGATCGCTCTCAACCACCTCTATAAGGCAACAAGCAAATAAGAAAATGCTCATCCAGAAGTGGCAGGTACTTTAATGCAGGCAAACTTAAATCAGTTTTAGCAAATTTTTACCAGCATGTCACATGTGCAACCAGAGGAAACTCTAGACGACCTTTGCACCACACACAGAGATGCGTACAAAGTTCTCCCCCATCCTCTATTTGGCAAATCTGACCATAATTCCATCCAAGCAAAAGCTTGATCAAAACAAAATCTTTAAAATAGATTTAAATTCAGTATTTCACAATTCCTGACATTTAATTCGAGTAATAACTCCCTGTCTTAGGTGAGTTAGGATCACCACTTTATATTAAGAATGTGAAATGTCAGTATAATAGTAGAGAGATGTCACGTTCGTCCTCTTCTTCTGACGAGGAGTAGCAAGGATCGGACTAAAGTGCAGTGTGGTAGGTGTTCATGAAGATGTTTATTCAACTCAGAACACTAAAACAAAAATAACAACGAGAATGATAGGAAACGAAACAGTCCTGTCTGGTGACATACACAAAGACAGAAAATAATAACCCACGAAACACAATAGAAAACAGGGTCCCTAAATATGGTTCTCAATCAGGGACAGCGATTGACAGCTGCCTCTGATTGAGAACCATACCAGGCCAAACACAGAAATAGCAAATCATAGAAAAACGGACATTGACAACTCACCCAACTCACGCCCTGACCATACTAAAACAAAGACATAACAAAAGAACTGAGGTCAGAACGTGACAAGAGAATGATTTATTTCAGCATTTATTTCTTTCATCACATTCCCAATGGGTCAGAAGTTTACATACACTCAATTAGTATTTGGTAGCATTGCCTTTAAATTGTTTAACTTGGGTCAAACGTTTCGGGTAGCCTTCCACAAGCTTCCCACAATAAGTTGGGTGAATTTTGGCCCCTTCCTCCTGACAGAGCTAGTGTAACTGAGTCAGGTGTGAAGGCCTCCTTGCTCGCACACGCTTTTTCAGTTCTGCCCACAAATGTTCTATAGGATTGAGGTCATGGCTTTGTGATGTCCATTCCAATACGTTGACTTTGTTGTCCTTACGCCATTTTGTCACAACTTTGGAAGTATGCTTGGGGTAATTTTCCATTTGGAAGACCCATTTGCGACCAAGCTTTAACTTCCTGACTGATGTCTTGAGATGTTGCTTCAATATATCCACATCATTTTCCTTTCCTCATGATGCCATCTATTTTTTGAAGTGCACCAGTCCCTCCTGCAGCAAAGCACACCCACAACAAAATGCTGCTACCACCATGCTTCATGGTTGGGATGGTGTTCTTCGACCTCCCCCTTTTTCCTCCAAACATAAAGATGGTCATTATGGCCAAACAGTTCTATTTTTGTTTCATCAGACCCGAGGACATTTCTCTAAAAAGTACGATCTTTGTCTCCATGTGGTACGCAAACCGTAGTCTGGCTTTTTTATGGGGGTTTTGGAGCAGTGGCTTCTTCCTTGCTGAGCGGCCTGTCAGGTTATGTCGATATAGGACTCGTTTTACTGTGGATAAAGATACTTTTGTACCTGTTTCCTCCAGCATCTTCACAAGGTCCTTTGCTGTTGTTCTGTGATTGATTTCAACTTTTCACAACAAAGTACGTTCATCTCTAGGAGACAGAACGCATCTCCTTCCTGAGCGGCATGACGGCTGCGTGGTCCAATGTTGTTTACACTTGCATACAATTGTTTGTACAGATAAACATGGTACCTTCAGGTGTTTGGAAATTGCTCCCAAGGATGAACCAGACTTGTGGAGGTCTACAATTGTTTTTCTGAGGTCTTGGCTGATTTCTTTTGATTTTCCCATGATGTCAAGCAAAGAGACACTGAGTTTGAAGGTAGGTCTTGAAATACATCCACAGGTACACCTCCAATTGACTCAAATGATGTCAGTTAGACTATCAGAAGCTTCTAAAGCCATGACATAATGTTCTGGAATTTACCAAGCAATTTAAAGACACAGTCAACTTATTGTATGTAAACTTCTGACCCACTGGAATTGTGATACAGTGAATTATAAGTGAAATAATGTGTCTGTAAACAATTGTTGGAATGCACAAAGTAGATGTCCTAAACGACTTGCCAAAACTATAGTTTGTTAACAAGAAATGTGTTGAGTGGTTGAAAAACGAGTTTTAATGACTCCAACCTAAGTGTATGTAAACTTCCGACTTCAATTGTACATATCCTACCACACTGGCTCTGACGCTCGTCAGATGTGGCAGGGCTTGAAAACTATTACGGACTACAAATGGAAACCCAGACGAAAGCTGCTCAGTGACGCGAGCGAGCCTTCCAAACAAGCTAAATGCCTTTTATGCTCGCTTTAAGGCAAGCAACACTGAAGCGTGCACGAGAGCACCAGCTGTTCTGATGACAGTGTGATAACGCTCTCGGTAGCCGATGTGAGCAAGACCTTTAAACAGGTCAGCATTCACAAAGCTTCGGGGCCAGACTGATTACCAGGACGTGTACTCAGAGCATGTGCGGACCAACTAGCAATTGTCTTCACTGACAGTCTGTAATACCTACATGTTTCAAGCAGACCACCATAGTTCCTGTGTCCAAGGAAGCGAAGGTAACCTGTCTCAATGATTACCGCCCCATAGCACTCACGTCAGTAGCCAAGAAGTGTTTTGAAAGGCTGGTCATGGTTCACATCAACAGCATCCTCCTGGGTGCCCTATACCAACTCTAATTCGCATACTGCCCCAACAGATCCACAGATGACACAATCCCAATCGCATTCCACACTTCCCATTTCCACCCGGACAAAAGGAACACCTATGTGAGAATGCTGTTCATTGACTACAACTCAGCGTTCAACACCATAGTGCCCACAAAGCTCATCACTAAGCTAAGGACCCTGGGACTAACCACCTCCCTCTGCTACTGGATACTGGACTTCCTGATTGGCTGCTCCCACGTGGTAAGGGTAGGCAACAACACGTCTACCACGCTGATCATCAACACCAGGGTGCCTCAAGGGTGTGTGCTTAGTCCCCTCCTGTTCTCCCTGTTCACACACGACTGCGTGGCCAAACATGACTCCAACACCATCATAAACTTTGTGACGACACAACAGTGGTAGGCCTGATCACCGACAACGATGAGACAGCCTATAGGGAGGAGGTCAGAGAACTGGCAGTGTGGTGCCAGGACAACAATATCTCCCTCAATGTGAGCAAGTCAAAGGAGCTGATCGTGGACTACAGGAAAAGGCGGGCCTAACAGGCCCCCATTAACATCGACGGGGCTGTAGTGGAGCGGGTCGAGAGTTTTAAGTTCCTTGGTGTCCACATCACCAACGAACTATCATGGTCCAAACACACCAAGACAGTCGTGAAGAGGGCTCGGCAAAACCTTTTCCCCTTCAGGAGACTGAAAAGATTTGGCATGGGTCCCCGGATCCTCATAAAGTTCTACAGCTTCACCATCAAGGGCATCCTGACCGGTTGCATCACCGCCCTGTATGGCAACTGCTCGGCAGCTGACCGTAAGGCGCTACAGAGGGTAGTGCGTACGGCCCAGTACATCACTGGGACCAAGCTTCCTGCCATCCAGGAACTATATAATAGGCTATGTCAGAGGAAAGCCCATAAAATTGTCAAGTGGTACCGGAGTGCCAAGTCTAGGACCAACAGGCTCCCTACTCGCTGTTTATTATCTATGCATAGTCACTTCACCCCTACCTACATGTACAAATTACCTCAACTAATCTGTAGCGTCGCACACTGACTCGGTACCGGTACCCCCTGTATATAGCCTCCACACTGACTCGGTACCGGTACCCCCTGTATATAGCCTCCACACTGACTCGGTACCGGTACCCCCTGTATATAGCCTCCACACTGACTCGGTACCGGTACCCCCTGTATATAGCCTCCACACTGACTCGGTACCGGTACCCCCTGTATATAGCCTCCACACTGACTCTGTACCGGTACCCCCTGTATATAGCCTCCACACTGACTCGGTACCAGTACCCCCTGTATATAGCCTCCACACTGACTCTGTACCGGTACCCCCTGTATATAGCCTCCACACTGACTCGGTACCAGTACCCCCTGTATATAGCCTCCACACTGACTCTGTACCGGTACCCCCTGTATATAGCCTCCACACTGACTCGGTACCGGTACCCCCTGTATATAGCCTCCACACTGACTCGGTACAGGTACCCCCTGTATATAGCCTCCACACTGACTCGGTACCAGTACCCCCTGTATATAGCCTCCACACTGACTCGGTACCGGTACCCCCTGTATATAGCCTCCACACTGACTCGGTACAGGTACCCCCTGTATATAGCCTCCACACTGACTCGGTACCAGTACCCCCTGTATATAGCCTCCACACTGACTCGGTACCGGTACCCCCTGTATATAGCCTCCACACTGACTCGGTACAGGTACCCCCTGTATATAGCCTCCACACTGACTCGGTACCAGTACCCCCTGTATATAGCCTCCACACTGACTCGGTACCAGTACCCCCTGTATATAGCCTCCACACTGACTCGGTACCGGTACCCCCTGTATATAGCCTCCACACTGACTCGGTACAGGTACCCCCTGTATATAGCCTCCACACTGACTCGGTACCAGTACCCCCTGTATATAGCCTCCACACTGACTCGGTACCGGTACCCCCTGTATATAGCCTCCACACTGACTCGGTACCGGTACCCCCTGTATATAGCCTCCACACTGACTCGGTACCGGTACCCCCTGTATATAGCCTCCACACTGACTCGGTACAGGTACCCCCTGTATATAGCCTCCACACTGACTCGGTACCAGTACCCCCTGTATATAGCCTCCACACTGACTCGGTACCGGTACCCCCTGTATATAGCCTCCACACTGACTCGGTACAGGTACCCCCTGTATATAGCCTCCACACTGACTCGGTACCAGTACCCCCTGTATATAGCCTCCACACTGACTCGGTACCAGTACCCCCTGTATATAGCCTCCACACTGACTCGGTACCGGTACCCCCTGTATATAGCCTCCACACTGACTCGGTACCAGTACCCCCTGTATATAGCCTCCACACTGACTCGGTACCAGTACCCCCTGTATATAGCCTCCACACTGACTCGGTACCGGTACCCCCTGTATATAGCCTCCACACTGACTCGGTACCAGTACCCCCTGTATATAGCCTCCACACTGACTCGGTACCGGTACCCCCTGTATATAGCCTCCACACTGACTCGGTACCAGTACCCCCTGTATATAGCCTCCACACTGACTCGGTACCAGTACCCCCTGTATATAGCCTCGTAATTTTTATGTTAATGTGTTACTTTTTATTATTTTCTCTTTTTTATTTGGTAAATATTTTCTTAACTTTTTTGAACTGCACTGTTGGTTAAAGGCTTGTAAGTAAGCATTTCACAGTATGGTCTACACTTGTAGTCAGCGCATGTGGCAAATAAAGTTTGATTTGATATACAAAGGGAATACTATATGGTGATTAGGCCTGGATGTAACTGTACAGAACCAAACCATATGGATACACTCAAGTACTGCCTGAAAACCCCTATCGGTATCATGAGGATAATTATGTGATATTAAACAGCTAATCTAAAAGTCTGATTAGATATTATGGTCATTAAATAATTCAGATATTTCCAGACATTTTTGCCAAAACATTGTTTTTAGAGTTTAAAACATTGATCAGGTTGATTCTACTCTACTGATCCCTCTATCCCTGGAGGCTGCTACACCACAGCGGGTTGGAGGTAAACAGTTAAGTATTCATGCATCAATTAAACCTGATTAAATGAATCTCAGAAATAACACCTGACAAAGCTTTCCTAACTGCTATTACAACTGTTTTAAGTCCAACTTTATTATGAAGATAAATCCTGTCCTGTGCTGCCTATGGTCTATACTGTCTGTACCCAGTGATACTCATCAACATTTTCCACTGCCAGGTGGTTGTAAAACAAGACCCTTCTAGTAGCACCCACTAAGATAGAGGCAAGCTAGGCCCTAGGGGGACTGCTGCGCTCTCGGGTGTCTAGTCAGGGAGCAGGACTGAGTTACAAACCCTGTAAGTCTCTCGGGGTGAGCTGCTGTGGGTGAGCGGCTGGGGGTGAGGGGCTGTGGGTGAGCGGCTTGATGTACTGTATATGTATTTGGGGAAGGGGTGAGGGGTTATGGGGTTTCTGGGGGTATCCCTCTTCTTGGCCCTGTTCTGAAAAGTGAAATTGCTCGGTCTCTCTGAGCCTCTGCTCTTCCTTACAGCTGTATTAACATATTTAACACATCTCCCAGGACCCACTTAACCTAAAAGCAATCATTTTCACAGCAGAACACTGGCATCACAGATTAAGCAGTGTGTGCGTGTGCGTGTGCGTGTGTGTGTGTGTGTGTGTGTGTGTGTGCGTGTGTGTGTGTGTGTGTGTGTGTGTGTGTGTGTGTGTGTGTGTGTGTGTGTGTGTGTGTCTGCATTGCTTTGTATCAGGAGACAGGAGATAATTGCCTGAGCAGTAGAACATGTTAAGATGCTGGTAATTCAGTGATTGCTTCTGTATGGTTAACTCCCCAGACTGGCTGTGTGTCAGAAAACAGACGGTAGAGACAGTAACTGCTGGACACACACACACACACACACACAGCTCCAGAATCAATTGAGCAGTAGGTCAGCTGAGAGCACACTCAGGGGATTCTGCATGGCTATGCTATATTAAAAAGTTAATATGACATTACAGTCTGCCAACAGTGCTGCTGTTTAGACATAATCCCATCCCACCTCCCCTATTCATTTACAGTATGTCTTTCCCACAGCAAACCCATATGAGGCTTTTACCACACAATCGTTTTTTCTACAAATCAGGGAGACAATAGGAGAATGTTTATATGTTAGTTAATGGCTAGGGTTCTGTCTGTCTCATCTTATGCACCATAAGTATCTCTCACTTTCTTTCACAAGAATGACAGTAACAAATGTTCCCTCCACCTGAATATGGTTTGATACTGTTCCATAATGCTCAGTGAGACTTGAAAGAGCATTATACTCCTGCATAAGGACCACAGGAGGTTGGTGGTGCCTTAAAACCTTTGAAGGCTCCTGAGTGGCGCAGCGGTCTAAGGCACTGCATCTCAGTGCTAGAGGCGTCACTACAGACCCTGGGCTGTATCACAACCGGCCATGATCGGGAGTCCCATAGGGCGGCGCACAAATGGCCCAGCGTTGTCCAGGTTTGGCCAGGGTAGACCGTCATTGTAAAATAAGAATTTGTTTTTAACTGACTTGCCTAGTTAAATAAAGGTTGAATAAAAAAATATGGGCTTGTGGTCATGATGGGAGCGGAATCAGTGGAATTGTATCAAATACATCAGACACATGGTTTGTAGATGTTTGATGCCGTTCCAACCATTATTATTATTATGAGCTATTCTTCTCTCAGCAGCCTCCTGTGATAAGAACATACAGATAAAGGACATATACGTCAATACAAGGGGTAGATATGACATGACTTGTCCTGAGTGTGCAACTACTGCCCCCTTCTGGCCAAAATCTGACAACACAGTCAGATCTGTTAGGTCAGGAAGACTAGAATGGTATGCATTTACTCTCCTTTGTCTGATGATAGAAACCCCACTCAATTTCACAGTTTAAATTAATTGACAAAGTCAATAGATGTCATCTAGATAAGTCTGAACTGTGCAATTAGAGTGATTGGCTAGATGTGTAACCTCGGGGACAATGGGATTGGCTGAAAAATTTTCTAATGATGACTGCCTACTAATTACCCAGAGAAAGGCATCCATCTTCAAAAAAAAAGAGTGAAAACTACCAGCTATGGCCACCAACTCCCTTCTCACAGTAACAACAGTATAGAAATGGTCATAGAAAAAAACTATGAACACAGAAAGCTGAACTATAAACAGCCGAAACGGAGCAAAACAGCTGTCGTTGGAAGGCTATGTGATGCCTACAATGCTTAAAAGAGGGGAGACGTGGTTTTATGGGGAAGAGTCCAACACAGTCAGGACCAGCAGATTAACGTCACTAAAATGGTATACCTAACCTAATAACACTATCATTTTTGCAGTCCCCACTATGGGGTTACTGTGTCCAGTATAGTTGCTTTGCATGCACTAATGCCCATTGGAATTAGATTGTGGCGGTACAGTGGTTGTTAGACTATGGCCATAGAATTAGAATGCGTAAATTCTAAGAATGGAACATTGAAAAACTACTGCAGGCAGAAGGTGACCCAGGTCATGGTCTGGGGCACCTTCTGCCTGATGTCGTTCTTCAATTCCAACAGTCTAATCAAACATTCCAATCATCAGATGTCACCTATCTCTCTTGGTGTGAGGCTTCTTTTTCAATTTGATCTGATTTTACTCTTCATTATTGAGAAATGTGTTACTATTGTTATCTGGGTGGGTGTTTTGGCGTTACACATTGGAGTCCCAGATAGTGAGGCTCTTTGTAAGGCTCGGATGCCCCCCATGATCCCAAAGCAGTGGGCCAACACCCCACCTATCAACATCGACACACACACACAGTTCTAAGAAACATGGAATCAGGCCGCTATCAGAACTCACTTCTCACCAGATCACCAGAGATACTACACCCAGCTTTTCAGCCATGTTTGTAAAACCTCTTACCCGGTTAACTGAGCTCAGGAGTGAGGAAAGAGATGGAGTGGCAGAGCCTGTCTGGAAGAGGAAGGTTGGAGAGGTCCATGGGAGAGCTGAGAGGATGAAGGCTGCAAGATGTGTGTTCTGTGGCCCCTTCGCTCACATCTACTGTCTGTTGGGCGGCATGGGACTGATCCGTTTCTGGTGGCTTCAACAGGTACAGTGATGTGAAGGGGCACAGGGGGCATGAGCCTATAGGAGAACACCACAATGTTACACATTGGTAACAAGGCAATAAGATGAATACAAATTGCACTTTATTCATAACTTTTATTCTATTCCATCGATGGGGGATGTGTCAGAGGTGTGAGACGCACAAGAGAAGAAGGGTGTTGAGTGGAGAACTGACAACTGTAACACAAGCGAAGCTCATCCAGTATCAACCTCCCAATGCTTCACCAAGAGAGGCCGTCACTCTCATCAATATGGGACATCATTCATGCTGACATTCGGAATTAAATTAGCTAATAAAATATAATTTTTCTTTGCACTGAATTGTCTCCAAAAAAGAATCAGTGGTTTGAGGAGGGTTGAAACGATATAATTCTAAAAGTAGTCAAAGTATTCATATGTGACAAAGGAAGGGTACATGCAGGGGTGGACTGGGCTGGTGCATATTAGCCTGTCTTTTGCGCAAAATGATGGAGGCCTCGAGGAAAGAAATGGGCCGCTGTGTTAGAAATGCCAGAGACGGCCCCTGCGTACATCAAGAACAGTGGAGGCTGCTGAGGGGAGGACGGCTCATAATAATGTCTGAAACGGAGAGAATAACTATGTGTTTGATGTATTTGATACTATTCGACTCATTCCGCTCCAGCCATTACCTCGAACCCGTCCTCCCCAATGAAGGTCCCAACAACCTGCTGTGATCAAGAACCATTAAAGCTGAGGTTCTCTGATGATGATGCCCCACATTAGAACATGCCTGCGCCTGTGAAACCCTACCACCTGCTGGTCTGTCAGTGAAGTGCACCTGGCTGCAGGGGAGCGGTATAGTGCATTAATCACCAGGACTAACTACTACTCTAACCCAGGCCATTTCAACCAGAATGAAAACACTGGAATTAGCTGAAGTTGGTTCTCATTAGCACCTCTCCCTAAAGCTAGGAGTTTAATAATGAAAATGCTCACTCATAGTCAAACCCTATGAAACCCTATGATTAACTGGCTAATTGGGAGGAATCAGACACAAGACCTAGCCTACTGATGGAGAGTTTTAGACACACATACAGTCCAATACTAGCATTCCCCTCACAGTCTACTCTACACCACCACAGCCTGTATATGTCTTTATGTATAATTGCAGAGTATTGAAGGTGCTGAAAGTCAATTAAAAAATAGTAATAATTGTAGAATGAAAAAGAAAAAGGTGTAGTGGCTGAAGAGATCAATGTGTCTGTGTGGAGTAGCACTGTAGAGATGATTTATCCACTAACTCTAATGCACATTTAACGGTTTACATTCTGTCAATGCTCCTGGCAAATGTTTATAAAACCAGCCTTATTGTTTGAAAAAACAAGCCTTTATTCAGGGACATTTCTAGCATTTTGAGGGCCCTAAACGAGATTTGGTTGGGGGGGGGCCACCTCGCAGCAAAACATTTTAGTAGCCCCCCTCTTGGCGGCGGAGATAGAAATGTGCAGCTTTAAAGTTCATTTCTTGCAATTCCACACATTTTGCCATGGGGCGTAGAGAAAATGTTGCAGTTTTAAGGCACATCTTCTGCAATTCTACCAATTTGTCTATGGGGCACAGAGAAGATTTGGCATCTTAAAACCAATTTCATGCGATTCTACACTGTGCCATCCTCTTCACATTTTGCGATGTGATGGAGGGAACATTTTTCCAGTTTTAAAGCTAATTTCCTGCAATCCTAAACATTCTGCCATGACTTTTAGGCCATGTTCATATGATATCTGAGTGAGAATCACTAACAAAATCAATAGAGGCCCGCTGGAGGTCAGAGTCCCTGGGCTCATGCCTTGTGTGCCCGGTCAGTAATTAGGCCATGATTACTGTAAGGTTGAGATATCTGGCTAGACTAACTTACCTAGCAATCGATAAAATGTTAGCTGACATGGGCTTAGTAATTGAGTGACAGTCAGTGACTGACATAAAAGGAAAAGTGCTGATGCAGTACCACATTTCGAAATTGCGCGTTGTGCATTCTGCTACCCTAGCTATCAATTAAATTGAAACCCCAAATGAGTTTTTGGGCTTGGGGGACACTAGCAGCAGCGAAAATACGAAATGACCTTACTTTATGACTTTTTACATATCCAATCAGTTTTCCACGTTGATTCACATTGAATGTGTTTGAATGTGTTTTGTTGAAACGGTTTTTGCCCAGTGGGTTGTTTGTAAAACACAGAGGCTGATCACTTTTGAGGTATTTAAAGCATAAACCTATTCATTTACGATGTTTGAAATGCGTTTTTTCTTTTAGCTTGCCAACACGACGCCATACACATGGTCTGCGGATGTGAGGCTGGTACTGCCAAATTCTCTAAAACGACGTTGGGGCGGCTTATGATAGAGAAATGAACATTACATTATCTGGCAACAGCTCTGGTGGACATTCCTTCAGTCACTATGCCAATCGCACGCTCCCTCAACTTGAGACATCTATTGCATTGTGTTGTGTGACAAAACTGCACATTTTAGTGGCCTTTTATTGTCCCCAGCACAAGGTGCACCTGCGTAATGATCATGCTGTTTAATCAGCTTCTTGACATGCCACACTTGTCAGGTGGATGGATTATCTTGGCAAAGGAGAAATGCTACCTAACAGGGATGTAAACAAATGTGTTCACAAAATTTGAGAGAAATAAGCTTTTTGTGAATATGGAACCTTTCTGGGATCTTTTGTTTCAGCTCATGAAACATGGGCCCAACACTTTACATGTTGCATGTTTGTTGAGTGTACTTTAAAATGACTAAAGCCAAATCGAAACTGTGTAGAAATGATAATGGACCTACATTCCTAAAGTTCCTTGACTGTGTCCTGCTAGCTAATAACCACCGAAATGAAAGCTAGACAATCAGGGAGCATAGACAATTCCAAAAACGATGGATAGAGAACAAAAGTCCTCTATCCATCTATACATCGGCCGACTTTATTTTATACTTGATTTTTTTATGCTGGCAGATATAATCATGGATATGACCATATAAATATAATTAATTAGAATTAAATAGTGTTAGCTCTATTTCTATGGATATCATGCAATCGATTAGTCTGTCTGCGCTTTCTTCCTCCCGGAGAAAGCGAGCGGTGTGTGGACCTGTGTGAAGCTAGCCACATTAAGGATTATCAACAATAGTGGAACAAGCTGTTCGACTTCAAAATAAAAGTTCCCCATTGAAAGTGATTCGAACTACATTAATTTCACATTTCCTTTCAAACGGTATCAAGAATATGAATAGCCTTGCTTCAGATCCTGAGCTACAGACAGTTAAATTTGGGTATGTCATTTTAGGTGAAAATGGGGGGAAAAAAAGGGTCGGATCCTTAAGAGGTTTTTAATCAATTTTAGAACAAAGCTGTAACGTATCTAAATGTGGAAAAAGTCAAGGGGTCTGAATACTTTCCGAATGATCTGTATATACACTGTACAGGTTTACATATGGAACTTGGGTCCATGAAATGGGGTATCAGCCTACTCAGTGACACCAACCGATTACCATTCTAAAAACGTTTACATCAATTTTAGTGTCAACGTCATCATATTAGGGAACTTTAACTGTGGGAAATCACCTAACTATTCATCATATTGTGGGTGTTGAACGTTCACATTGCAATGTACAGCCTTACCCCATTTCATGGACTCAAGATCCATAGGTATCAGCCTATTCGGTGACAGCATTTAAGATTCCCAATAATGGCAAATTGTAACAGAAATAATGTTTAATCAGTATTTATTTAAAGAAACAATTTGTGCGTCTACAACTTTCTAACTCATCATTATTCACGAATAATTCAGTACTATCCGTAATCATGGTAGCATCCACATTAAAGTAGAAGTGTTTAGAAACTTATTCAATTCTTATTTACAATAAAAGTCACTCCAAAAAAGGCACTACACATTATTTACTATTAATTTCTATTGGGCACAAAATAATCTGAAACACAACCAAAACAAGCAGCAAATGCATCCAACATGTTTGTAGAGTCACAGGCTTGATGTAATCATTGCATGTTAAGAATATGAGATCAAATAAGTGAATTTGTTCCAATACTTTTGGTTCCCTAAAATGGGAGACTATGTACAAAAGGTGCTGTAATTTCTAAACAGTTCACCCGATATGGATGAAAACACCCTCAAATTAAGGCTGACACTCTGCACTTCAATTTCAAAGTAATTGTATCATTTCAAATCCAAATTGTTGGAGTACAGAGCCAAAAAAAAAAGAAGGTCACTGTCCCAATACTTTCGGAGCTCACTGTAGGTGTACCCCTAATGCAATTCAAAAGTCGAATACATCCACAGTGTGATTTCCACAGATTTGTTCTTATTTTGTGTCAATTAGCCAATTATTGTCTTTTGTTAAAGTAAAATAAAATAAAAAATACTGACCTTGTTTAGCGTTATCTTGTCCAAATACAGCATGATGGCACTATTTGTATCCGTTTATATCACTGTCAATGGGGGACCTTTATTTTGAAGGCAACCCGCAAATTCCACTGTTGTGGCTAAGTCTTATTGTGGCTAGCGCTGAGGGTGATTACTACTGCCTGAATCAGTCTTGTTTTCATGGAATTAACTTAAATTGGAACATCATCTCGCTTCAACACTTGCTACACGGTGGGAATAACAGGACTGGAGTGGGAGGTTGAATGACGATACATTATTGTATATTCAGGATGTATTATGCAATGATTTGTAGCTATATGTTAACGCCAGCTAGCCAGCTGTTTTAACGTTAGTGTAATGTGACATGGTGATGGGACCGAGGCCCATTGCTAGCTAGCTAGCGTTAGTAGTTAAAGTGTTTGACAGTTAGTCAAGCGATCTTGTTGACACTAACTAAGTAGCTCGCTAAAATAAGTTATTGATTTGCGCAGCGTCGACGCTGATTCAAAATGTGACAGCTACAGCTGTGTATTGGGATGTCACGTCAAATAAATAATTTCCATCCTGTGTGAAAATGCGACACTGCTCGTGTGATGGCCTGCCACAACGTTAAGCTTGATTGCCAGTTAGCGATGTGTGGCTACAGTTATTAATTAATAAGATACTGATTAAAGACACGTTAGATAAAACTAAAAGTTGTTTACTAATCAAACCTATTTGGAGTCAATTCTAATGGTAAATTAAGCTAGCTAGCTCGTTGCTTGATCAGCTGGCTTGCTTGTTGTGGTCAGCCATGGCAGTTAGTAATGTGATTGTGGTTTCATAGCACGTAGGCCTGTCACCACCTCCCCAGACAATGTGGATCTGTAGTTAGGAAATTGCTATACAATATTCCTTATTTTCCAGCCTGATCTTGAATCGAGCTTCCATGTAAATAACCCCCGCTCGTCCCTCATCACACAATAGCAAGAATTAAGATTGCTAGCTACCACTCCCCCTGTTGTCAGTAGACTTTATTGAATGTAGTTCCTAGTATCAGCCCAGCAGATGATGTTGTAGCTACACCAACAACAGCTGTACGATAGGAGCTTGGAATTCTGTGCTTCCAACTTAGTGGCAACAGTTTGGGGAAGGCCCTTTCAGAATGACAATGCCCCCATGCGCAAAGCTAGGTCCATACAGAAATGGTTTGTACAGATTGGTGTGGAAGAACTTGACTGGTCTGCATAAAGCCCAGACCTCAAACCCATCGAACACCCTTGGGATGAATTGGGGTCACTGACTGCGAGACAGGCCTAATTGCCCAACATCACTGCCTGACCTCACTAATGCTCTTGTGGCTTAATGGAAGGAAGTTCCCGCAGCAATTTTCCAACATCTAGTGGAAAGCCTTCGCAGAAGAGTGGAGGCTGTTATAGCATCGAAGGGGGGACCAACTCCATATTTATGCCCCTGATTTTGGAATGAGATGTGTGATGAGCAGGTGTCCACATACTTTTGGTCATGTAGCATCCACGGTCCACTGAAAACGGTTCTCTGAATACTGTCAGCTGTAGTTTCAGTCCTGTGTGCTGCTGCATTCCTCTTCCCCTTTCACCCCTCCGCCCACATAGCCACACATTCATGCTGAAATGCCTCAGACTGACCTATTTTAGCTCTTACACAATTCCTGCCATGGCAGATTGTGCTGCTACATCTCCAAAGCTGCTTACAAAGACCCTAAACCAGTAGTAGGTTCCTATTCTGCCATATATCCCCACAGTTTGATATGGTCTCTGCATTGGCTTCTTGTGCACTGTTAGCCCATTCTTAGATTGTAATGTAAAACATATACCGTCTATTCACAAACCTGTCTGCTGCCCAGTGGCAAAGCTTGGATATTAAAGGAGTAGGCTCTCCTACACTCCTTAACAGGTCATTCGTGGATACAGTCTGTGATTTGAATATAAGCTTAAAAGTCTTTATTTATTTTCCAAAAATGCTATAGGTTACATGAACTGAGCATCATCAAACCGTCATCATGAGGAAATACAACTTGCAACATAGAAACTGAGAGATAAGACACCTGTTAGACTTCCTAGTTCATTGGGGTCAGTGGATAGCAGAACAGCCTGGGGGGGTGAGCAAGTGGGCTGTCCATTATTTCTGCTGCTTGGTTCCCATACATAGAGGACAGTCATCCTGTCAGAGACTAATTGTCTAGACTCATACTCAACCAGCTGCTTTGGACAGCACCTCAAAGAACAGCTCACATTTCTTGGGAAACTTTCTTCCTCATTCACTATAAATATTTGTTCTTCCCTGGGTTAGTGTTCAGACTCTAGGTCCACACCCCAGTTGTCTCTACGGCTGTTTGATCATCCATGCAGGCCTTGGGTCTGAAGGAGGGTGTCAGGCATACATAGTTAACTATGCCAACATCTAAGGCTGCTGGAAACCTGATAGAAACCTGATCTCTAAATGTATTTCACTTAATCTGAGTGTTGTTTCAGTGCCTCAGTTCAGTTAATCTCCACCAGTCTTTATTTTACTGAGGTGACTGAGGGCTGTGCTGTTGTTGTACATCTAACCTCTTGACCTCTACAGCTGACTGACTTCCTGTTATGACTGTTTCTCAGGGTTTGTGTTAAGACTGGATAAAAACGGAGTCTTGTCATCCATCAGTAGGCCTATCTCACTATTTTGTGTTGATTGCATGAACAGTCTTATCGTCTAACAGTATCTCACTATTCCCACTACGCTGGCAGTGGAAACTACCTGCTTTATCATGCTGTTGCGCTGTGATGCAGAGTAGCATCTAGCAGCGATACAGAAAGCTTATGTTGGCCAGTGTCAATCTTGCTCCTTACTGACCCATTACAGTTATGTGTGGAGATAGACATGCCGCAGGTCCTGTCTAACCTATGTACAGCAGAGGAGGCTGGTGGGAGGAGTCCCTGGAGGGCAGGTTCATTATAATGGCTGGAATGGAAACAATCATCAAATAACTATTTTATTTTATTTTATTAGGATCTCTTTTAGTCCCCATTTGGACTAATCTTCCAAGAGTCCTTAAACATTAAAATACAAGTTATAATACGAACACATTTCCACATATAACACACTATTACAAACATACATCATATACTAACATAATGACCCAATAAATACTACATCTAAAAAAAATATTGATTCTTCATCTACTAAAGTCCCACAACATTTCTATGTACTATATTTAAATTGTTTTAAAATAATGTTTACATTTATATATTGAAAGGTTTCTGGTTTGCTCAGTTAATTTATTCCATTTCTTTATTGCTCTAAATCGAAATGTTCTTCTGCCTATTTCTCTTTTCTGTCTGTACAACGCATAGATGGTGGACAATCTATATTCTCCAAATCTCCTTGTAAAGCTTGCTGTACCTGTTGAACCGATTGTCTTGCTGAGTAAATTGTAGTATCATCTGCAAATATATTAGCTTGAGTTTCAGCTAAGGCATAGGGAAGGTCATTGGTATATATTAAATAGAGAAGTGGCCTAAGGCATAGGGAAGGTCATTGGTATATATTAAATAGAGAAGTGGCCTAAGGCATAGGGAAGGTCATTGGTATATATTAAATAGAGAAGTGGCCCAAGGCATAGGGAAGGTCATTGGTATATATTAAATAGAGAAGTGGCCTAAGGCATAGGGAAGGTCATTGGTATATATTAAATAGAGAAGTGGCCTAAGGCATAGGGAAGGTCATTGGTATATATTAAATAGAGAAGTGGCCCAAGGCATAGGGAAGGTCATTGGTATATATTAAATAGAGAAGTGGCCCAAGGCATAGGGAAGGTCATTGGTATATATTAAATAGAGAAGTGGCCTAAGGCATAGGGAAGGTCATTGGTATATATTAAATAGAGAAGTGGCCCAAGGCATAGGGAAGGTCATTGGTATATATTAAATAGAGAAGTGGCCCAAGGCATAGGGAAGGTCATTGGTATATATTAAATAGAGAAGTGGCCCAAGGCATAGGGAAGGTCATTGGTATATATTAAATAGAGAAGTGGCCTAAGGCATAGGGAAGGTCATTGGTATATATTAAATAGAGAAGTGGCCTAAGGCATAGGGAAGGTCATTGGTATATATTAAATAGAGAAGTGGCCCAAGGCATAGGGAAGGTCATTGGTATATATTAAATAGAGAAGTGGCCCAAGGCATAGGGAAGGTCATTGGTATATATTAAATAGAGAAGTGGCCCAAGGCATAGGGAAGGTCATTGGTATATATTAAATAGAGAAGTGGCCCAAGGCATAGGGAAGGTCATTGGTATATATTAAATAGAGAAGTGGCCTAAGGCATAGGGAAGGTCATTGGTATATATTAAATAGAGAAGTGGCCCAAGGCATAGGGAAGGTCATTGGTATATATTAAATAGAGAAGTGGCCCAAGGCATAGGGAAGGTCATTGGTATATATTAAATAGAGAAGTGGCCCAAGGCATAGGGAAGGTCATTGGTATATAATAAATAGAGAAGTGGCCCAAGGCATAGGGAAGGTCATTGGTATATATTAAATAGAGAAGTGGCCTAAGGCATAGGGAAGGTCATTGGTATATATTAAATAGAGAAGTGGCCTAAGGCATAGGGAAGGTCATTGGTATATATTAAATAGAGAAGTGGCCCAAGGCATAGGGAAGGTCATTGGTATATATTAAATAGAGAAGTGGCCTAAGGCATAGGGAAGGTCATTGGTATATATTAAATAGAGAAGTGGCCTAAGGCATAGGGAAGGTCATTGGTATATATTAAATAGAGAAGTGGCCTAAGGCATAGGGAAGGTCATTGGTATATATTAAATAGAGAAGTGGCCCAAGGCCACTACCTCCTTAAAACCATAATGCATTAATTTTGTCTAAATTATTTCATGATCCACTAAATCAAATGCTGCACTGAAATCTAAAAATAGTACACCTACAAATTTGCCATTATCCATAGCATTGAGCCACTGGTAAGTCATGTCAACCAATGCAGTGGAATGGTTTTTGCGATAAACATGCTGATTGGCTGTAATCAGATCATTCTTTTCCATGTACTCCCATATTGGGAGTAGACTAATTGGTCAACTATTGGCAGGAGTAATGGGTTCTTGCTGTCTTTCGGAATAGGACACAGTTTAGCATGCTTCCATACATTTGCAAACATCCCCTTTTCCAGTGACCAATTAAATATGTATCTCAGTGGAACTGCAATCTGGGGAGCAGCACAGCAAAGTAAAAAATTGTCCATAAGATCATAACCTGTATATTTACCATCAGGTAATGACTTCAATAGGTTTAACACATCCAGTGACACCGTTTGTAGACTTGTTTGGAAGAATGTATGTCTACATTGTTGGTCAGTAATTTCATTTTCTGTGTAAAAAAAATCTGCAGAATGATTGGCAATATCAACTGGTTTTGTTATCATTCTCCCGTCAAACTCCACACTAGATGGGCATGATGAGATAGATGTACCAAGTAAGCCCTTAACTGTGTTCCATACCTCTTTAGAATCATCTTTACAATCAATAAAAGCATTGTTGTAAAATAACATTTTTTCCCTTTCGATTCAATTTAACTGCATAATTACGTAATGTTCTATAATTCTGTTCATCAATTTCTAATTTTGACTTGGCTGCTAAGACTTTTGCCATATTTCTTTGAGAAAAAGCCTCACCCAGTTCATCATCAATCCATGGAGATGGACGAGCACCAACTGTTCTCTTTCTTATAGGGACATGATGGTCCATTACCTCAGTGAGTAAATCAATAAAACATTTTGTAGTGTGATTTAAATCATCCTCTAGATAAATCAGCTCCCAGGGTACAGCAGCTAAATAATTTAGAAATAGCTCATGATTAAATGTTTTAATATTTCTCTTAACCACAATCCTAGGGGGTTTCTTTTGAACCTTGGTGTTCATGGTTATGGTTACAATATTATGGCCTGTCCAGCCCACTGGCATTGATCTGGCTTTTAAGCATTGCAATGGTGTATTACAGAAAATCAGATCAATGCATGTGTCTGAGCGATGACCCAACTTAATTGATGATCTAGTGGTATCATTAACCATATGCCAAGAACTGTGGTTTGAAACAAATCTCATCAATGTTGTTCTATTCAAATTATTGTGATCCTTCCAATTTATATTAAAATCACCCAAGATAAATACATCTCTGTTTGTATCTGTGGCCTGGTCAAACCCAGTACATAAGTCATCCAGATAGGACACCTTAGAGCTAGGAGGTCTATACACACATCCTACCAATATGGGTGCCTGATGAGGCAGATGTACTTGAGCCTATAGTGCCTCTATTTGACATACAGTGGGGAGAACAAGTATTTGATACACTGCCGATTTTGCATGTTTTCCTACTTACAAAGCATGTAGAGGTCTGTAATTTTTATCATAGGTACACTTCAACTGTGAGAGACGGAGTCTAAAACAAAAATCCAGAATATCACATTGTATGATTTTTTTAAAAGTAATTAATTTGCATTTTATTGCATGACATAAGTATTTGATACATCAGAAAAGCAGAACTTAATATTTAGTACAGAAACCTTTGTTTGCAATTACAGAGATCATACGTTTCCTGTAGTTCTTGACACTGTACATCAAGCAAGGTTTCTTTAAGTTGTTTGTTCTCTCTTTGCACCACCTCCACCTTGCTATGAACAGTCTGCAGTACCTTTCAGCACCGTGTTCTCTTTCCTTAGATCATCAATCTGACGTTGGCTGAATTCTAGACTGGCACATAATGCATTGATGTCCTCTCGCAATATATCCAAGAATTGATATATGAAGACCTTTTTACATCAGCGGAGTGCTTATACAGAAACCCAGCCTAAAACCCCAAACAGCAAGCAATGCAGATGCAGATGTCAATGGAACGGAGTCAAACGTGGTTTCCGTATGTTTGACTCCGTTCCATTAATTCCATTCCAGCCTTTACAATGAGCCCGTCCTCCTGTTTTTCATTCTTATCTTTGAGACTTGTTAGTTAGTCAGAATTGAATGATATCAAAATGTGTTTGGCGTGATCTCAACTCTCTCCTTCTCTTTCTCTCCTTCTACAGGTGAGTGTCTAGTCCGTCACGCTGAGCCTGCGTTGCCATGGACGCCTGTGCCCGTATCCGAGGAGTTCCTCTCAGGACCAGAGCTTCCAGGAAAGAGGTTTGAGTCAGAATGCCATCTTCTGATTGACTGATCGATTGGTTGATTTAATATGATTCTTGAAGGCTTGGTGCTGTGTGTGAGGTCGTTCATGTGTGTAACCTGAGTTAACCTCTAATTGTGTGTAGGCGGTGCGTGACGGCGGGACTCTGTGTATGAAGAGCCTTCTGATCAGCAGAAAGGAGCTGTGCAGCGTGGGATTGGAGCTGCAGACCAGAGACACTCCATGCCTGACTGAGGTATGTGTTACAGCTCTCACCCACACTTTGATTATGACTTCATGATATGCAGAATTTCCCTGACGTCCCTTTCTTCCCTCAGATCCATTTTGTGTGTTTGCCTGGTCACTCTGAAGGGGAGGATCTAACTCTACAGGTGACAGTTACTGCACCAGCTCTGACTTCTGTAGTTCAATTAATGTCTTATTAATTGATGTTATTTGTGTGATGTTCTGTCCCCAGGCCCTTTCTTCTCTCCCGGGGGACCTGGCGGAGCTGCTGAGGTCTCTCCACGTCACCAGCCTGAGAAACGAAGAGGTGCTGCTACTGAAGGACAGCAGGAGATCAGCCGACAGGAGGGACTCTTCTACTCAGGTTAACATGACAGGAGAGGAAGTTTCTAATAGGTAAAGGGTCTGTAGACTGCTTCAGAGGAAATACGGTATTTCACAGGTAAATAAGAGTTCAATATACAGTACCCTTAAAGTTTGGACAAATCTACTCATTCAAAGGTTTTTCTTTATTTTTACTATTTTCTACATTGTAGAATAATAGTGAAGACATCAACACTATGAAAAACACATGGAATCATGTAGTAACCAAAAAAAGTGTTAAACAAATTTAAATATATTTGAGATTCTTCAAAGTAGCCACCCTTTGCCTTGAAGACAGCTTTGCACACTCTTGGCGTTCTCTCTACCAGCTTCTTGAGGAATAGTTTTCCAACAGTCTTGAAGGAGTTCCCACATATGCTGAACACTTGTTGGCTGCTTTTCCTTCACTCTGCAGTCTAACTCATCCCAAACCATCTCAATTGGGTTGAGGTCTGGTGTTGTGGAGGACAGGTAATCTGATGCAGTACTCCATCACTCTCCTTCTTGGTCAAATTGCACTTAGACAGCCTGTGTGTTGGGTCATTGTCCTGTTAAAAAACAAATGATCGTCCCACTAGGCGCAAACCAGATGGGATGGTGTATCTCTGCAGAATGCTGTTTTAGCCATGCTGGTTAAGTGTACCTTGAATTCTAAATAAATCAGTGTCACCAGCAAAGCACCATCACACCACCTCCATGCTTCATGGTGGGAACCACACATGTAGAGATCACCCCTTCACCTACTCTGTATCTCACAAAGACACGGCGGTTGGAACCACAAATCTCTAATTTGGACTCATCAGACCAGATTTCCACCAGTCTAATGTCCATTTCTCATGTTTCTTGGCCCAAGCAAGTCTCTTCTTATTGGTATCCTTTCAGTAGTGATTTCTTTGCAGCAATTTGGCCATGAAGACCTGATTCAGGGAGTCTCCTCTGAACAGTTGTTGAGATGTGTCTGTTACTTGAACTCTGTGAAGCATTTATTTGGGCTGCAATCTGAGGTGCAGTTAACTCTACTGAACTTATCCTCTGCAGCAGAGGTAACTCTGGGTTTTCCTTTGCTGTGGTGGTTTCATCATAGTTCTTGATGGTTTTTGCAACTGCACTTGAAGAAACTTTAAAAGTTCTTGACATTTTCCGTGTTGACTGACCTTCATGTCTTAACCTTTCTAGCGCAGGCATTCCGCTAGCGGAACCCCTCGACAACATTCCGCTGAAAATATATATTTTTGAAATATGTAACTTTCACACATTAACAAGTCCAATACAGCAAATGAAAGATAAACTTCTTGTTAATCTACCCATCGTGTTCGATTTAAAAAATGCTTTACAGCGAAAGCAAAACATATGATTATGTTAGATCACCGTAAAAAAAACACAGCCATTTTTCCAGCCAAAGATAGGAGTCACAAATAGCAGAAATATAGATAAAATGAATCACTAACCTTTGATGATCTTCATCAGATGACACTCATAGGACATCATGTTACACAATACATGTATGTTTTGTTCGATAATATGCATATTTATATCCAAAAATATCAGTTTACATTGGCGCGTTTCGTGCAGTAATGTTTTGATTCCAAAACATCTGGTGATTTTGCAGAAATAGTCATAATAAACATTGATAGAAGATACAAGTGTTATTCACAGAATTAAAGATAGACTTCTCCTTAATGCAACTGCGGTGTCAGATTTAAAAAAAAACTTTACAGAAAAAGCATAATCTGAGAACGGCGCTCAGAACCCAATCCAGCCAGAGAAATATCTGCCATTTTGGAGTCAACAGAAGTTAGAAATAACACTATAAATATTCACTTACCTTTGATTATCTTCATCAGAAGGCACTCCCAGGAATCCCAGTTCGACAATAAATTAATGATTTGTTCCATAAAGTCCATCATTTATGTCCAAATAGCCACTTGTTTTTAGCGTGTTCAGCCCAGTAATCCATCTTCGTCCAGACAAAAACTCGAAACTCCATTACAGGTCTTAGAAACAAGTCATACAATGTATGGAATCAATCTTTAGGATGTTTTTAACATAAAACATCAATAATGTTCCAACCGGAGAATTCCTATGTCGGAAGAAAAGCACTGGAACGAGAGCTAACTCTGTCGGGAGCGCACGTCACGAGCCTGAGACATTCTGCCAGACCACTGACTCAAACAGGTTTCATGAGCCCCTCCTTTATAGTAGAATCTTCATTCAAGTTTCTAAAGCCGGCTGACATCTAGTGGAAGCCGTAGGAAGTGCAACTTGACTCCATAGACACTGTATTCGGTAGGCCAAGCTTTGAAAAACTACAAACCTCAGATTTCCCACTTCCTGGTTGGATTTTTTTCGCCTGCCATATGAGTTATGTTATACTCACAGACATCATTCAAACAGTTTTAGAAACTTCAGAGTGTTTTCTATCCAAAACGAATAACAATATGCATATATTAGCAGTTGGGACAGAGTAGGAGGCAGTTCACTCTGGGCACGCTATTCATCCAAAAGTGAAAATGCTGCCCCTATCCCAAAAAGTTTAAAGTAATGATGGACTGTCGTTTTTCTTTGCTTATTTGAGCTGTTCTTGCCATAATATGGACTTGGTCTTTTACCAAATAGTGCTATGTTCTGTATGCCATCTCTACCTTGTCACAACACAACTGATTGGCTCATGCATTAAGAAGGAAAGAAATTCCTCAAGTGAACTTTTAACAAAGCACACCTGTTAATTGAAATGCATTCCAGGTGACTACCTCATGAAGCTGGTTGAGAGAATGCCAAGAATATGCAAAGCTATCATCAAGCCAAAGGCTGGCTACTTTGAAGAATCTCAAATATATAAAATTGATTTGTTTAACACTTTTTTGGGGGGGTACTACATGATTCCATGTGTTATTTCATAGTGTTGATGTCTTCACTATTATTCTACAATGTAGAAAATAGTAAAAATAAAGACAAACCCATGAATGAGTAGGTGTCAACATTTTTGACTGGTACTGTAGTTTCCAAGCTGATTCATTGGACCTTCCTTAGGCTGTGTGCAAAGGTCTGAGAGATTCTGTGTTTTCACTCTGTTGACCAGAACCAGGTGTACAGATTTCTGGGATAGTGTGGCTGCTTGTTTTCTCACCCGTGATTGCCACGTTGTCTTGCCTTGTGTCTGCTAGTGTTCAGTCTGGCTCTGCAGCTTTGTGGTTACATTGTTTGTGACTGACAGACATGCAGACATATGTGTGGTTACAGTGTGTGTGACAGGCAGATAAACAGAAAGGCAGTACAACTAAAACTCAGACCCTCTACCCACGGTGGCCAAGATAGAAGTGGTGCAGAGTGTTCTATTCTGCATATACAACAACACATCAGACCACAATCAGACATGCAGACATAACAGGACTGTCCCAGTAGAGCCCCTCTCTCTGTAAGAAACATACAGAAGAATAGAAAACACCTGTGTGAATTCCTGTGAGTTTACATATCCAGATACACTCAGATGATTAGAACGCTTTGGTCTGATGCACTCCCGGACATGGAGGCACTGACACTCTGCAGTTTACCAGTGGCAAGTTTTCGAGTTGTTTTATTCCTCAAAGAGCTGATTGTCCCTTTGCAGTAAGAATCAACAAGGCAGCCAGCAAACTGCGTCTTTTCTCTCTCCTCCACAGCAGCAGTGCTGGCTGAAGGCGGTGTGTGTTCTGAGACCCAGCCCCAGCCAGGCCATTGTTGGTGTGTTGGTGGGCCTTCTGGGGCGTTACGCTGCGGGGGTCCGCTATGCCCTGGAGCTCCAGGCCCTCCACAAGGGCACGGCTGAGTCCTGCCAGCCCGAGGACGATAACACCAACCAGTCTGTGTCGTCCATCGAAGACGACTTTGTCACCGCTCTGGAACACCTGGAGGAGGAAGACGACAACTGTAGGTTCATCACAACTATGTAGCGGGATGTTCAATAGAGCTTGATGTGTTAATTTACTGTTGGATAATCTGAAGTGTTTTTTATATTAAGACATCCTCATTTACCACTGCTCTCTATCCCTCTTGTCTCTTTCCCTAGCCAATGGCTCTTATCTCCATGGAAACCAGCGTGATGTGGCCTCCCAGACTGTCCCCGCCAACAAGAGAAACAAGGATCTATCAGGTTCCAGGATCATAATCAGCTCTGCCCCCAGGAAGTCCTTAACCAATCGCAGGTCTCCCCCAGAGGTGTCCATTACCGTACAGCACTCCAGAGGAGCAGAGTCCCAGTGGACCCTCTACAGCCCAAGAGCCCAGCTCCCCTCCCCCACGCGACCTGTCAGCGAATCAGAGGAATCGGATGGCTCAAGCCCTAGTCCAATCATCTTTCTAGATGAGGTTGGCTACCAGAAGAGTCTCAAAGCGACACTGGACATCCCTCAGATCCCTGGAGGACCAACAGACAGGGTGGAGGACTCTGACTCTGAGGTCAGCGAGTTCTTCGACAGCTTTGACCAGTTTGATGATCTAGATGAACTGAGCTCAGAGAGCTGTACACTCACTCTGCCTCTAGACCCGACATCTTCCATTTCTCCCACCGACCTAGACCAGAAGAAGAAGTACTCTGAGGCTGGTACTGGCAAGTCGGGGTCCAAGAAAGTGTCCCGAAGCTGTTCCACTATGAACCCCCACCGGTTCGACCAGCGCACCCTACCGGCCAATGTGAAGAAACCCACCCCGCTCAGAAGCCCCCTTCCCCCTGGATCTCTCTTCGGATCCCCTGACTCCCCCCGGCCGGCTCGGACCTCTTGTGAGGAGAGTGGAGGTCTTCTCTTCAGCCCTGTCAGCTCCTCAGCCTTCAGCCCTTTGGGAGACGGAGGAGCTCTGGATTTCTTCTGGAAGACCGAGGGAGAGGTAGGAGACGTGTCAGAGCTACGGAAACCCCAGGACCTTTGTACCCTCTACAAAACCTACTCAGACTTTGCCAGCAGTTTGTCCAAGGAGATCCTGGGCTCCGTGTGTGGATACCAGTCTCCCGTGGACCTCAACGACAACAAGAACCTGAGCTGTGTCTGTCACAAGGAGTTCCAGAACCAGTCTGGGCACGTCATGAAGCTGTCTGAGATCCAGGAGACGGTGACTGTCTCCAAGCTGCAGCAGAAGCCCCAGTCTCTGAAGGACGGCATCCAGAGGTTCGCTACAGACTTGGTAGAGATGAGTCTGGGCAGCGCTCTGAGAGACCTGCAGAAGGGAATGTCCTCCTGCACCACCACGCTCTGCCACCTGGCCGCCAGACTCACCTCATCTGTCTTCCAGATGGCCTTCCAGGAGATCGGCATGCGCCACGCCTACGTCCTGAAGGAACGGGCCGTCAACGGACTGGCTGGGTTCCTGGTGGGAGAGGCGGTGTCAGGGGCTCTGAAAGACTTCCTGATGGTGAAGAAGCAGATGTTCAACAGCACGGTGACCCAGTTTGCCGCTGACCTGGCAGAGGAGCTGGTGTTTGAGGGGATGATGGAAGTGTGTCAGTTCTCCCATCCCTCCACCCCCCTCACCCCCAGCGATTGGTCCTTCGGGGTGGGGGAGGACGACGATGAGGAAGTGGTGTCTTCCTATGCCTCGGACCTCTCAGAGTCTGTCCTCCAGGAGGCCTTCATAGAACTGTCCCAGGCTGATGTTGCCTTCAGTACCCAGGCAGCCATCAGTGTCTCTGTGAACAACATCTGCTACGTCAGCGCTGTCGACACACACACCACCTGCAGTACCGCCGCAGGCCACCAGGCTTTCTACGTTAACCCACCCGAGGAAGGCCCAGGTCCATCAGGCGAAGATGGCTGTACGGTGAAGAAGGCGCTGTTCTGTGTGTCTGGAATGGCCAGCTGTGTACCGGTCCCCCAGGCAGGCCAGGCCATCTCCCACCTCCATGACTCAGAGGAGATCTGCCAGTGTAAGACCAGCCTGGCTCAGACCAGCCCCAAGAGGAGCTGCAGCTCAGAGAACAGAGTGGTAACCACAACCTCCTCTGATGCTACTGCTGCCACACAAACTGACCTGCTGTCAAAGACCCACTTTCATAACTTCTCTGGCAACATGGTGGATATGATAGTGAGTGAAGCATGTGAACTGATGACTGCCACGAAGATGAAGAAGAAGGTGGAGGACTGTGCTGACTTCCTTTCTAAGACCATAGTGGGTCGGGGACCTCCATCCGGACAGGAGGGTAGTGTCACTGACCAGACCTCCCTCTACTCTCTCCACCCTCCCTTTCAGACCCCAGGAGGAGTGAACTCTGAGTCAGGCTCCAAGACCAGCAGAGCAGTCGCTGAGACCCTGCCTGTGATGATGAACACTCTAGAGGTGCCAGGGTTGGAGATTGGAGGCTGGGTAGGCAGGAAGATGACCACCTGCGAGGAGATGGTTCCCAGTCCTGGTCACAAGCCCAACAGGACCCCTGGTACACCCCCCTCGACCCCGCAGCAGCCCAGTGAGGTGTCCCAGGAGAAACAGATCAAGCAGTTCTCCAAGAAGCTGAAAGAAAAGCTGGCCAAGGAGTTCTCCACCGCCACCCCTCCTTCCACCCCACACTACCAGCCAGGACCCGAGCCCAAAGAATCCACCTCTGAGACAGACAAGGCTGACTTCATGCTCAAACTGATGAGGTCTCTGTCTGAGGAGGCAGACGGGAACGAGGAGGAGGAGGAGGAGGAAGTAGAAGGGGTTATCTCTGTAACTGAGACAGGAAGCCGTATGCAGCCAGAGCTCAACTTCTTGGATGGAGGACACAAGATGGCCGACAAGGGAGCCCTCCATTACGCAGAGCGCCTGGCGTGCCACATCGTCTCCATGGCGACAGAGATAGACACCCTGGGAGGAGTGGAGGATGGAGGTAGAAGGATGGTGGAGGGCAGGGAGGAGAGGAGAGACAGCATGGCTCAGTTCTCAGCGCAGACCCTGAACACGCTGTGGATATACGCTGGCGAGGTGGCGGGAGAGGTGATCAGCGACGTGAAGAGGATAATGTGGTCAGGACAGTGTCGCCACAGTGCGCTCACACAAGGCAGCCAGGAGCAGTCGGGGGAATGCCCTCACCACCACCAACCCCAGCCTAGTGAACACAGCAGGGACTGCAGGGTGGGTCATCTGGCTGAACTGTGGTCCAGTGACCTCCTCTCGCCTTTTCTCCACCCATCCACCTCTACCCCCAGCTCTGGCCTATCCTCTGACTACCCCAGCTGTGAGAGTGTGACAGATGAGTACGCTGGCTACCTCATCAGGGTGCTAAAGAAAGAGGGAGGCAGCAGGGAGCTGGTCCTGGATCAGTATGCCAGCCGTCTGGCCTACCGCTCCATCAAACTGGGCCTGGCCCATGCTGCCCGCAACATGAAGAAGAGACCCTCCAGGCACCACTCCTCCAGGAGGCTCCAGCAGAATGGCTGCAGGGGACCCAATGCCGAGCCATTCGTACCCATGGACGAAGCAGGGAGAGTGGGATCTCCTACCAGAGACGTTGATGATGGGAGCCAGAGGGAGTACATGGAGCTGGTGAACTTCGCAGAGTCGTTGGCGTGCAACATCACCTGTGACGTCACACGCAAGCTCTGTGTGCCGTCGGTCCGACTACCCAAGTCCCGGACTGACTCGTGTCTGTATAAGAAGTCCAAGCTGGAGGACATGGCAGAGCGCCTGATCAGGAACTCCTTCTCATGCCCCCTGCTGTACAAGGAGGGGAATAGCAGGCAGTACCACAGCACAGGCAGCCTGTACGACGGTGGTTACAGCAGTGGAGTCATGGAGGTTAGTTTGGTTTATTTCATATTTATATTTTAGTAGGCAAAGATACTGTTAACATGGAGACATTTAATGAAGAAGTCTGATTCATTGTAGCATCACATCAGCTTGCTCTAATTCCCAGCGTTTGTCTCTGCAGGTCCTGGAACACTATGCCAGGAACATAGTGGACGACACGTTGGAGATGGGCCTGGCCTCGGCAGGAAGCCCAGCCCTGCAGGGTCCATACAGACACCACTCTGAGAGGCGAGCAGTGGGCTCTGCACTAGGGGAAACAACCTGCCGATACTGCCAGGTCAGGAAGTCTATTTATTCTATGCATTACTTATGAGGATCTAGCACCCACCATTTTTAGTTTTTTGGTACAGTCTTTGAGTATGCATGTTGTTTGTTATTCCAGGTCAGGGAGTGTCTGTTCTGCTCACGGCCCAACAGGCAGCACCTCCTCGGGGGAGGAGCAGGCCAGAGGAGGAGGCTGGAAGGGGATGTGGGGGTGTGCGGCCTGGAGATCCCTGAGATCCACATTGATCTGGACCGCAGGGCCGTGTTCGCAGAGGAGATGGTCACTACGGCGATGGAGGGGGCCAAGCGCGAGCTGAGCAACACCAGCCTGAACGCCGACAGCGGGATCGGACACGACGGGTACAGCTTCGCCGAGAGCCTGACCGCCGAGATCATGACATCAGCACTATCCAACACACGCCAGACCACCAACCTCAGGTACACTGTGACAACACCAGTATTGAAACCATGGAACATAACTACCTTCCTGTGCATTATAACATTGGCTGAAATAGTACTCACACACAACTACTTCATGTTTCTAAATGATTTCTTTATTCAGACAAAGGGTACTGCTATGGGATCCCCCGTGGCTCCTAACTATGCTAATGTCTATGTGGGTTACATGGAGAAACAGTCAATTCTCAATCTTCTCAAAAATGTTTTCTTGCCTAACATTATTATGTGGAAACGGTACACTGATGATATTTTTGTTCTATGGAGGGGTGATGCTAAACAGCTCCAGGTATTCCATGCTTTTACTAACTCTTATTCTGAGCACCTGAGATTTATTATGCAATCTGAGACACGTCAAATCAGTTTCTTGATCTTCTGATCTTGTGTGAGGATAATGTTCTATACACTGATCTTTACAGGAAACCTACTGGTCCTAACAGGGTTGATAGCTGTCACCCGCTTCCCTTGAAAAACAGTTTGCCCTACAGCCAATTCTGTCCAATCAAAAGAATTTGTGAAAAACGATCAGATTTCGACAGAAATATGACTGAGATGCAAAGAAAAATCAAGGAGAAGGGGTACAAAAATGGTCCGATTATTACTGTCATTGAGAAAAATCAAGGAGAAGGGGTACAAAAATGGTCCGATTATTACTGTCATTGAGAAAAATCAAGGAGAAGGGGTACAAAAATGGTCCGATTATTACTGTCATTGAGAAAAATCAAGGAGAAGGGGTACAAAAATGGTTCGATTATTACTGTCATTGAGAAAAATCAAGGAGAAGGGGTACAAAAATGGTCCGATTATTACTGTCATTGAGAAAAATCAAGGAGAAGGGGTACAAAAATGGTCCGATTATTACTGTCATTGAGAAA
Organism: Oncorhynchus clarkii lewisi; assembly: GCF_045791955.1. Taxonomy (NCBI): domain Eukaryota; kingdom Metazoa; phylum Chordata; class Actinopteri; order Salmoniformes; family Salmonidae; genus Oncorhynchus; species Oncorhynchus clarkii. Next base: position 68,328,459 of record NC_092149.1, read on the forward strand.
AATCAAGGAGAAGGGGTACAAAAATGGTCCGATTATTACTGTCATTGAGAAAAATCAAGGAGAAGGGGTACAAAAATGGTCCGATTATTACTGTCATTGAGAAAAATCAAGGAGAAGGGGTACAAAAATGGTCCAATTATTACTGTCATTGAGAAAAATCAAGGAGAAGGGGTACAAAAATGGTCCGATTATTACTGTCATTGAGAAAAATTAAGGAGAAGGGGTACAAAAATGGTGTGATTATTACTGTCATTGAGAAAAATCAAGGAGAAGGGGTACAAAAATGGCCCGATTATTAATGTCATTGAGAAAAATCAAGGAGAAGGGGTACAAAAATGGTCCGATTATTACTGTCATTGAGAAAAATCAAGGAGAAGGGGTACAAAAATGGTCCGATTATTACTGTCATTGAGAAAAATCAAGGAGAAGGGGTACAAAAATGGTCCGATTATTACTGTCATTGAGAAAAATCAAGGAGAAGGGGTACAAAAATGGTCCGATTATTACTGTCATTGAGAAAAATCAAGGAGAAGGGGTACAAAAATGGTCCGATTATTACTGTCATTGAGAAAAATCAAGGAGAAGGGGTACAAAAATGGTCCAATTATTACTGTCATTGAGAAAAATCAAGGAGAAGGGGTACAAAAATGGTTCGATTATTACTGTCATTGAGAAAAATCAAGGAGAAGGGGTACAAAAATGGTCCGATTATTACTGTCATTGAGAAAAATCAAGGAGAAGGGGTACAAAAATGGTCCGATTATTACTGTCATTGAGAAAAATCAAGGAGAAGGGGTACAAAAATGGTCCGATTATTACTGTCATTGAGAAAAATCAAGGAGAAGGGGTACAAAAATGGTCCGATTATTACTGTCATTGAGAAAAATCAAGGAGAAGGGGTACAAAAATGGTCCGATTATTACTGTCATTGAGAAAAATCAAGGAGAAGGGGTACAAAAATGGTCCGATAATTACTGTCATTGAGAAAAATCAAGGAGAAGGGGTACAAAAATGGTCCGATTATTACTGTCATTGAGAAAAATCAAGGAGAAGGGGTACAAAAATGGTCCGATTATTACTGTCATTGAGAAAAATCAAGGAGAAGGGGTACAAAAATGGTCCGATTATTACTGTCATTGAGAAAAATCAAGGAGAAGGGGTACAAAAATGGTCCGATTATTACTGTCATTGAGAAAAATCAAGGAGAAGGGGTACAAAAATGGTCCGATTATTACTGTCATTGACAAAAATCAAGGAGAAAACTAATCGAGACATGATCTCTCAAGGACAGTCTCGCAAAAGAAGCATTCTTGTGTTCTTACTACCTGCTATTCAAAGTGTTCTGAACAAATTAAGGGAATCATTCAAACGTTGGCACATTCTAAGATCCGATGACCAAACCGGTAATGTATTTTCAGACCCTCCCTTGATCGTATTCTCGCGGGGCAGAAATCTCAGAGACCAATTGGTACACTCTGATTTACCACTCCACAATACCCCTGCACAAGGTCTATTTGCGCCTCTCCCGGATGGAAACTACAAGTGTAATGGCTGTGCTCAATGCAAAGGCACTTACAAATGTAGATCCTTCAAACACCCTCAAACAGGGAAACAGATCCCAATCAAAGGTGTTATCACATGCTCCACTAAGGCAGTTATTTATCTTATACATTGTCAAGAAAAAGTATGTGAACCCTTTGGAATTACCTGGATTTCTGCATAAATTAGTCATACAATTTGATCTGATCTTCAGCTTAGTCACAACAATAGACAAACACGGTGTTTAAACTAATAACAAACATTATTGTATTTTTCTTGTCTATTGAATATACAATTTAAACATTCATAGTGTAGGTTGTAAAAAGTATGTGAACCCCTAGGCTAATGACTTCTCCAAATGCTAATTGAAGTCAGGAGTCAGCTAACATCAAATCAAAGTTTATTTGTCATGTGCGCTGAATACAACAGGTGTAGACCATACAGTGAAATGCTTACTTACAGGCTCTAACCAATAGTGCAAAAAAAGGTATTAGGTGAACAATAGGTAAGTAAAGAAATAAAACAACAGTAAAAAGACAGGCTATATACAGTAGCGAGGCTATAAAAGTAGCGAGGCTACATACAGACACCGGTTACTCAGGCTGAGGTAGTATGTACATGTAGATGTGGTTAAAGTGACTATGCATATATGATAAACAGAGAGTAGCAGTAGCATAAAAGAGCGGTTGGCAGGTGGTGGGTGGGACACAATGCAGATAGCCCGGTTAGCCAATGTGCGGGAGCACTGGTTGGTCGGCCCAATTTAGGTAGTATGTACATGAATGTATAGTTAAAGTGACTATGCATATAAGATAAACAGAGAGTAGCAGCAGCAGTGTAAAAAGAGGGGTGGGGGAGGCACACAATGCAAATAGTCCGGGTAACCATTTGGTTACCTGTTCAGGAGTCTTATGGCTTGGGGGTAAAAAAAAGTCCAATCAATGAGATGAGATTGGAGATGTTGGTTAGAGTTGCCCTGCCCTATAAAAAAACTCACAATTTGAGTTTGCTATTCACAAGAAACATTGCCTGATGTTTGTTTATTTATTTTATTTTATTTTACTTTATTTAACCAGGTAGGCCAGTTGAGAACAAGTTCTCATTTACAACTGCGACCTGGCCAAGATAAAACAAAGCAGTGCGATTTAAAAACAGAGTTACACATAAACAAACCTACAGTCAATAACACAATATAAAAAACTATATACAGTGTGTAAATGTAGTAAGATTAGGGAGGTAAAGGCAATAAATAGGCCATAGTGGCGAAATAATTACAATTTAGCATTAACACTGGAGTGATAGATGTGCAGAAGATGATGATGTGAACCATGCTTCGAACAGAAGAGATCTCAGAAGACCTGAGATTAAGAATTGTTGACTTACATAAAGCTGGAAAGGGTTACAAAAGTATCTCTAAAAGCCTTGATGTTCATCAGTCCACGGTAGGACAACGTGTCTATAAATGGAGAAAGTTCAGCACTGTTGCTACTCTCCCTAGGAGTGGCCGTCCTGCAAAGATGACTGCAAGAGCACAGCGCAAAATGCTCAATGAGGTTGTGAAGAATCCTAGAGTGTCAGCTAAAGACTTACAGAAATCCCTGGTACATGCTGGTACATGCTAACATCTCTGTTGACGAGTCTACGATACGTAAAACACTAAACAAGAATGGTGTTGATGGGAGGACACCACAGAAGAAGCCACTGCTGTCCAAAGAAAACACTGCTGCACGTCTGAAGTTTGCAAAAGTGCACCTGGATGTTCCACAGTGCTACTGGCAAAATATTCTGTGGACAGATGAAACTACAGTTGAGTTGTTTGGAAGGAACACACAACACTGTGTGTGGAGAGGAAAAACAGGCCCAGCACGTCAACATCAGAACCTCATCCCAACTGTAAAGTATGGTGCAGAGAGCATCATGGTTTGGCGCTGCTTTGCTACCTCAGGGCTTGGACAGTTTGCTATCATCGACAGAAAAATGAATTCCCAAGTTTATCAAGACATTTTTCAGGAGACTGTAAGGCTGTCCACCAATTGAAGCTCGACAGAAGTTGGGTGACGCAACAGGACAACGACCCAAAACACAGAAGTAAATCAACAGAATGGCTTCAACAGACGAAAATACCCCTTCTGCCTTCTGTGGCCCAGTCAGTGTCCTGACCTCAACCCGATTTTAAAATGCTGTGGCATGACCTCGAGCGGTTCACAAGACATCAAGAATATTGCTGAACTGAAACCGTTTTGTAAAGAGGAGTGATCCAAAATTCCTCCTGACCGTTGTGCAGGTCTGATCCACAACTACAGAAAACATTTGGTTGAGGTTGTTGCTGCCGAAGGAGGGTCAACCAGTTATTAAATCCAAGGGTTCACATACTTTTTCCACCCTGCACTCTGAATGTTTATGTGGTGTGTTCAATAAAGACATGAAAACGTTTAATTGTTTGTGTTATTAGTTTAAGCAGACTGTTTTTGTCTTTTGTTGTGACTTAGATGGATGAAGATCAGAAAACATTTTCTGACTAATTCATGCAGAAATCCAGGTCATTCTAAAGGGTCACATACTTTTTGTTACCACTGTACGTGTCCTTGTGGTAAACATGATTTGGGTAAAACGAAGCGCGAATTAAAAGTATGAATCTCGGTGCATCGTAGCACCATTAGGTGCAAAAAGTCGACGTACCCTGTTGCGGCCCAATTTTTGGAAGCAAACCTTCGCTATTTCGGCACTGAACACATCACCCTGTCTAGGAGAGGGGGGGACCTTGACAATGTATTGTTAAAATGAGAGGCTGCCTGGATCTTTAATTTACAGACCCTTTCTCCCTTCAGTCTCAACGTAGACTTTGATCTGAAGCCATTCTTGTGATTATTGTGATTTTGCTATCCATTGTAAATATTTATAGGCCTATGTAGCCAAATTGTATCTATGATCGTATGTTATTCATTCATGCTTTTTATATGTTCTATTTATCTATAAATCAACCAATGGAATCAAGCCAAATCTATCCATGATTACAGACACCTGTGTTTCCTTTGACACTATATAAACTAGTGACACGCAGTGTTTGTCATTATACCATGATGAAGACCGATTGTCTGTCAACGTTGGTTATTAGGTTAAATGATTGCATCTGAGCTCCTAGAGTGTGTGGCTCTCCTTTTTTACAGTTTTTAAGACACAACACCACCACTCTGTGACCAGCGCTAATGTTGCAGAGTACAACCACATGTGGAGACAATTCCTGTAACTTTACATGACTGTTCACTTGGGTTTCCTTATGGGTTAACTGTAATGGTTAGTAATAGGTAAGGCAAGTTCTTGTGACGCACCATATTGGACAATTCATTGTAGAGTGAGTCCAAACAATTTTTTTATTTCTGTATTTGACAAGATTACACAAACATAGTAAAGGAGCCAAGAAGGGGTTCACCATCTTGATAACTAACTATTCTCTGAGTCCCTATGTTGATACTGTTACGAATTTGTATTTCTGTGTATAAAACTGATTTATTAATGTGTCTGGTTCCCTCCCCTGTCCCTGTGGTAGTTTCCCAGGCAGGGAGGCCACAGAGTCCTCTGTGTCCCAGCAGCTCAGTCTGAGTGTGGGAGATGACAGCTTGGGCAGCTGGTCCCGCCTCAGCTTCGAGGACGAACACCCTGACGAGACCAGCAGCTTCCTGCACCTCAGCGACAGGTAGAGAACACACCGAACATCATGTAGTCTCAAACTATTCTGCTCTCTTCTTTTAGTTTCTCTGAAGGCTAAATTAAATGTCTCTGGTCTAGATTAGCTGACTAATGATTCACCTCTTGAAACACTTCTCTATTGTCTTTGAGCACTGTTGTCTCTCTCACACCAGCGACTGACTCTAACCCATGTTCAATGTCCACAGATGGATAGATATGAGTAGTAGAGCTTTCGACTATGATTGTGGCATTCAGCCTAGACTTAAATGAATGCTGAAACTAATGAATGCAAGTCAGTCATCACTGTTTTGGCTCCACTGCCAATGAGAAATATATGTATTTTTCAGTTGAGAGGTCAAATGGTGTTTCCCATGTTGTTTTAAGGTGACTGGTGCTTTAGTGATTGGCTGTTTTGATCCTGTGAGACTGAGTTGAGATCGGTACAAGACAGGTTCCTCTATGTTGCCTGTCAGGCTGACGTTAGCAGGCCTCTGGAGGATATGAAGTCACTAGGTCACTGACAGCAGAATGTATCATTTGGGAACCTCTAGAATAGTGCTATTACACTCTAACCAGGTCTAAATCAGTGCCTGTTTAGAGGAGAATGATTAAGAAAACACAATGGAACTGGCTTTGAGGTCCAGAGTTGAGTTTGAGGGATCTAGTACCTTCCCCTGCCATGAAACGATTAACTTTGATTTGAGCAAATATAGTCTCTCCTCGTGTCAATGTTATAGATTTTAAATGGCTGTTAAATGCCGAGTTCTGCTGAGATTGTTTGAGTAACTGCATAAGGATAATGTCTAACTTTAAGAGAACTGGCTTTTCCTTTCTGATAGACACACACACACACACACACACACACACACAGGTCTGTTGGTGTGAATCTGGTGTAATGCTCTGAGAGTGACATGGTCTCACCAGTCTATAGTCTCAGGGTAGAGTTCTTGACATTCCAAGTCTCAGCCTGCTATCTCTATTTTACAGACCCAGTACACATGTACACTTCTCTCCCCAGATAGTGAAAAGGAGACTGTGTGAGGAGATCAGCTAGTTACTTTGGCCAACAGCCTAGTGAAAGTATCATAATATTTTCTAAAGGTTGTGTCTGTAGCAGCCTGTCTCTTTCTCTGCCCCAGGCCCTTTCCACAGGAACAAAGTCCATCCATGTGTAATTCATTAGCCTCTCTCCCTTCAAAAGACGTATCCAACCATCTCCCATTTGTCAAGAAAATAACCCAGGAAAGGAACGGCTCCATTTGAAAAGTATTCAAACTTTTAACGACCTTTCAGCATATCACTCTCACAAACCACAGCTCAAGAGACACTTCTATTTTAGCTGGGTCATTAATGAGCTAATTGACATAGATGGAGTTATTTTTAGATTTCCACATCATTCTCTACATACCAGAGCAGGTACCAGCCAGCCTGGTAATGGGGACTAATTACAGTGATAGATGTTGTGTTGTGATGGATGTCCTGGTGGAGAATGCAGTGATCTCACATAATTACCAGTCATCAGTTGTTGCTTTGATTGAAAGTTCTTTCAGGACCAAGCCTCACATTTTATTGGGACAACATTAATAATGGATCACTTGTTTTTGCCAGGTAAGAGAGACTTGCTTAGGGAGACCTTTGTGTTTCCAACACCTCAGACTGTGTGTTTGTGTGTGCCCAGTGTTAGCTGCCAGGGTTGAGCAATGGTCTTGTCTCTTGCAGCAATGGGAACAGCAGTAGTTGGAGCAGCCTGGGGTTAGAGGGAGAGGTGTATGAAGACCGCCTGTCCTTCTCTCCCTCTGACAGGTCGGTCCGTACATACAGCTAACCGTGCTGATTCTAACCGCTAGTCTCTTTATAGCTCCAGATCTAGGGTCAGATCCTATCCCCATATCCTAACCTTTACATCATCTGACCCGGTCTCAGTAGTTAGGGCCAACTTCTGCTTATGCCCCCTAATCACTGCATGATGTCAGAGCTGTGATCAGCAAAGCTGTAGAATGTGACTGTGTGTCTGTGTATGAGACAACAGCTTCTACCCTCTACAGATCCCTCTAGATAACCATAGAGGACAGAGCATGTCTTTGTCACAGTGTGTCGCCACTTTGTCGGCACACTAGTGGAATTAGCCTAGGCAATGTAATCTGTGTGTGTACAGTGGCAAGAAAAAGTATGTGAACCTTTTGGCATTACCTGGATTTCTGCATAAACTGGTCATCAAATTTGATCTGATCTTCATCTAAGTCACAACAATAGTCAAACATTATGTGCTTAAACTAATAACACACAAATTATTATATTTTTCTTGTCTATATTGAATACATAATTTAAACATTCACAGTGTAGGTTGTAAAAAGAATGTGAACCCCTAGGCTAATGACTTCTGCTAACCCGGAGTCCAATCAATGAGACGAGATTGGAGATGTTGGTTAGAGCTGCCTTGCCCTATAAAAAACACTCACAAAATCTGAGTTTGCTATTCACAAGAAACATTGCCTGATGTGAACCATGCCTCGAACAGAAGAGATCTCAGAAGACCTGAGATTAAGAATTGTTGACTTCCATAAAGCTGGAAAGGGTTACAAAAGTATCTCTAAAAGCCTTGATGTTCATCAGTCCACGGTAGGACAACGTGTCTATAAATGGAGAAAGTTCAGCACTGTTGCTACTCTCCCTAGGAGTGGCCATCCTGCAAAGATGACTGCAAGAGCACAGCGCAAAATGCTCAATGAGGTTATGAAGAATCCTAGAGTGTCAGCTAAAGACTTAAAGAAATCCCTGGTACATGCTGGTACATGCTAACATCTCTGTTGACGAGTCTACGATACGTAAAACACTAAACAAGAATGGTGTTGATGGGAGGACAACCACAGAAGAAGCCACTGCTGTCCAAAGAAAACACTGCTGCACGTCTGAAGTTTGCAAAAGTGCACCTGGATGTTCCACAGTGCTTCTGGCAAAATATTCTGTGAACAGATGAAACTACAGTTGAGTTGTTTGGAAGGAACACACAACACTGTGTGTGGAGAGGAAAAACAGGCCCAGCACATCAACATCAGAACCTCATCCCAACTGTAAAGTATGGTGCAGAGAGCATCATGGTTTGGCGCTGCTTTGCTACCTCAGGGCTTGGACAGTTTGCTATCATCGACAGAAAAATGAATTCCCAAGTTTATCAAGACATTTTTCAGGAGACTGTAAGGCTCTGTCCACCAATTGAAGCTCGACAGAAGTTTGGTGACGCAACAGGACAACGACCCAAAACACAGAAGTAAATCAACAGAATGGCTTCAACAGACGAAAATACACCTTCTGGGTGGCCCAGTCAGAGTCCTGACCTCAACCCGATTTTAAAATGCTGTGGCATGACCTCGAGCGGTTCACACCAGACATCCTAAGAATATTGCTGAACTGAAACCGTTTTGTAAAGAGGAGTGATCCAAAATTCCTCCTGACCGTTGTGCAGATCTGATCCACAACTACAGAAAACATTTGGTTATTGCTGCCGAAGGAGGGTGAACCAGTTATTAAATCCAAGGGTTCACATACTTTTTCCACCCTGCACTGTGAATGTTTATGCTGTGTGTTCAATAAAGACATGAAAACGTATAATTGTTTGTGTGTTATCAGTTTAAGCAGACCGTGTCTGTCTTATTGTTGTGACCTAGATGATCAGATCCGATTTTATGACCAATTCATGCAGAAATCCAGGTATTTCCAAAGTGTTCACATACTTTTTGCCACTGTACGTGTGTGTATGCGTAAGCCTACTGCATGTGTCCTGAAATAGCTGTGGGAAGGGCTGAAGCTGGTTTCTCTGTTTGTCTGCATGCTGCATGTCTGAGTGAGAAGCAGGCACCCTGACCAGAGCTCTCCTCAGACTCTCCTCAACTAGTGGAAACTGATGACAACAGACTCAGTTAAACCTCCCACCCTAGTCCTGCGGTAAGGGATATCTAGCCAGTACACAGTACAATGAGAAAGCCCACCCTACTCCAGGAGGAAAGTCATATCTACAGTGCCTTGCGAAAGTATTCGGCCCCCTTGAACTTTGCGACCTTTTGCCACATTTCAGGCTTCAAACATAAAGATATAAAACTGTATTTTTTGGTGAAGAATCAACAACAAGTGGGACACAATCGTGAAGTGGAACGACATTTATTGGATATTTCAAACTTTTTTAACAAATCAAAAACTGAAAAATTGGGCGTGCAAAATTATTCAGCCCCCTTAAGTTAATACTTTTTAGCGCCACCTTTTGCTGCGATTACAGCTGTAAGTCGCTTGGGGTATGTCTCTATCAGTTTTGCACATCGAGAGACTGAATTTTTTTCCCATTCCTCCTTGCAAAACAGCTCGAGCTCAGTGAGGTTGGATGGAGAGCATTTGTGAACAGCAGTTTTCAGTTCTTTCCACAGATTCTCGATTGGATTCAGGTCTGGACTTTGACTTGGCCATTCTAACACCTGGATATGTTTATTTTTGAACCATTCCATTGTAGATTTTGCTTTATGTTTTGGATCATTGTCTTGTTGGAAGACAAATCTCCGTCCCAGTCTCAGGTCTTTTGCAGACTCCATCAGGTTTTCTTCCAGAATGGTCCTGTATTTGGCTCCATCCATCTTTCCATCAATTTTAACCATCTTCCCTGTCCCTGCTGAAGAAAAGCAGGCCCAAACCATGATGCTGCCACCACCATGTTTGACAGTGGGGATGGTGTGTTCAGCTGTGTTGCTTTTACGCCAAACATAACGTTTTGCATTGTTGCCAAAAAGTTCAATTTTGGTTTCATCTGACCAGAGCACCTTCTTCCACATGTTTGGTGTGTCTCCCAGGTGGCTTGTGGCAAACTTTAAACAACACTTTTTATGGATATCTTTAAGAAATGGCTTTCTTCTTGCCACTCTTCCATAAAGGCCAGATTTGTGCAATATACGACTGATTGTTGTCCTATGGACAGAGTCTCCCACCTCAGCTGTAGATCTCTGCAGTTCATCCAGAGTGATCATGGGCCTCTTGGCTGCATCTCTGATCAGTCTTCTCCTTGTATGAGCTGACAGTTTAGAGGGACGGCCAGGTCTTGGTAGATTTGCAGTGGTCTGATACTCCTTCCATTTCAATATTATCGCTTGCACAGTGCTCCTTGGGATGTTTAAAGCTTGGGAAATCTTTTTGTATCCAAATCCGGCTTTAAACTTCTTCACAACAGTATCTCGGACCTGCCTGGTGTGTTCCTTGTTCTTCATGATGCTCTCTGCGCTTTTAACGGACCTCTGAGACTATCACAGTGCAGGTGCATTTATACAGAGACTTGATTACACACAGGTGGATTGTATTTATCATCATTAGTCATTTAGGTCAACAATGGATCATTCAGAGATCATTCAGAGATCCTCACTGAACTTCTGAAGAGAGTTTGCTGCACTGAAAGTAAAGGGGCTGAACAATTTTGCACGCCCAATTTTTCAGTTTTTGATTTGTTAAAAAAGTTTGAAATATCCAATAAATGTCGTTCCACTTCATGATTGTGTCCCACTTGTTGTTGATTCTTCACCAAAAAATACAGTTTTATATCTTTATGTTTGAAGCCTGAAATGTGGCAAAAGGTCGCAAAGTTCAAGGGGGCCGAATACTTTCGCAAGGCACTGTATATACAGGATAGGCTAGGCAATGGGAGAAGTGTAATGGAATCTGTTGTCTGTTGCTCTGGGATCTGTAAATAAATGTACAACTGTAGATGTATTTTTACAGGTTTGCCGCTTGGCACATCACACTGTAAATATTTGCATTATGTACACACTACCGGTCAAAAGTTTTAGAACACCTACTACTCTTTTTTTAAACTATTTCCTACACCTACTACTATTTTTTTTAAACTATTTTCTACATTGTAGAATAATAGTGAAGACATCAACACTGAAATAACACATATGGAATCATGTAGGAACCAAAAACGTGTTCAAATCAAAATACATTTTATGTCAGATTTTTCAAATAGCCACCTTTTGCCATGACAGCTTTGCACACTCTTTGCATTCTCACAACCAGCTTCATGAGGTAGTCACCTGGAATGCATTTCAATTAACGGGTACGCCTTGTTTAAAAGTTAATTTGTGGAATTTCTTTCTTTCATAATGCGTTTGAGCCAATCAGTTGTTGTGACAAGGTAGGAGTGATATATAGAAGATTGTCCTATTTGGTAAAATATCAAGTCCATATTATAGCAAGAACAACTCAAATAAGCAAAGAGAAACGACAGTCCATCATTACTTTAAGACATGATGGTCAGTCAATACGGAACATTTCAAGAACTTTGGAAATTTCTTCAAGTGCAGTCGCAAAATCCATCAAGAGCTATGATGAAACTAGCTCTCATGAGGACCACCACAGGAAAGGAAGACAGAGAGTTACCTCTGCTGCAGAGGATAAGTTCATTAGAGTTATTACCAGCCTCTGAAATTGCAGCCCAAATAAATGCTTCAGAGTTCAAGTAACAAACACATCTCAACATCAACTGTTCAGAGGAGACTGTGTGAATCAGGCCTTTATTGGTTTAATTGCAGAAAATAAACCACTATTAAAGACTACCAATATAAAGAAGAGACTTGCTTGGGCCATGAAACACGAGCAATGGACATTAGACCGGTGGAAATTTGTCCTTTGGTCTGGAGTCCAAATTGGAGATTTTTGGTTCTAACCCCATGTCCTTATGTGGGTGAACGGATGATCTCTGCATGTGTATTTCCCACCGTAAAGCATGGAGGAGGTGGTGTTATGGTGTGGGGGTGCTTGGCTGGCGGCACTGGGATTAATTTAGAATTCAAGGCACACTTAACCAGCATTGCTACCGCAGCGATACGCCATCCCATCTGGTTTGCGCTCCTTTGTTTTTCAACAGGACAATGACCCAAAACACCTCCATGCTGTGTAAGGGCTATTTGACCAAGAATGAGAGTGATGGAGAGCGCTGCATCAGATGACCCGGTGTCCACAATCCCTGTACCTCAACCCAATTGAGATGGTTTGGGATGAGTCGGACCACAGAGTGAAGGGAAAGCAGCCAACAAGTGCTCAGTCTATGTGGGAACTTCAAGACTGTTGGAAAAGCATTCCAGGTGAAGCTGGTTGAGAGAATGCCAAGCGTGTGCAAAGCTGTCAAGGCAAAGGGTGGCTATTTGAAGAATCTTAAATATATTTTGATTTGTATAACACTTTTTGGGTTACAACATTATTCCATATGTGTTATTTCATAGTTTTGATGTCTTCACTATTATTCTACAATGTGAAAATAAAGAAAATCCCATGAATGAGTAGGTGTTGTAAAACTTTTGACCGGTAGTGAATATACAGTAGAGATATGGAAAGTATGATTTTATAAATCCTTAGGCATTACATGTAATCTCCTGCTAATGGTTAAGCATAGAAGCTCTGACTGTTTCCACTGTAAGGGTCAGTTGGGGAGAGCTAAAGTCAGGGGACCGGGAGAGATGAGCATGCTGGGAGTTGCTGATCATAAATCAAATTATCGACACCGACCATACCAATCATTTATTGCATGGATTATGCTGATATTGTTCATTACAAGAAGTAACCTGTACTAGAGAAATGTGAAGTTTGGAAATGAAATAAATGTACTAATATTGGTGATTGTTAACGGGACAAATGATGGCTACAACCATCAAACTCATTACTGTTATTAACTTATTGTTCTATTTATCGTTATCGCATTAATTCAGGCAATTTATCGCAATGTGGATTTTTGTCAATGTCGCCCAGGTCTAGTTCACTAATGTAATGTCCCAGGTCTAGTTCACTAATGTAATGTCCCAGGTCTAGTTCACTAATGTAATGTCCCAGGTCTAGTTCACTAATGTAATGTCCCAGGTCTAGTTCACTAATGTAATGTCCCAGGTCTAGTTCACTAATGTAATGTCCCAGGTCTAGTTCACTAATGTAATGTCCCAGGTCTAGTTCACTAATGTAATGTCCCAGGTCTAGTTCACTAATGTAATGTCCCAGGTCTAGTTCACTAATGTAATGTCCCAGGTCTAGTTCACTAATGTAATGTCCCAGGTCTAGTTCACTAATGTAATGTCCCAGGTCTAGTTCACTAATGTAATGTCCCAGGTCTAGTTCACTAATGTAATGTCCTAAGGAATAGATAGGACTGCAGACGGAAGTAGTGCACTATAACCTATTTGGAATTCAGATTTGCCAAATGCCAATTTGCATGTTGGGAGCTGTGGTCTGTCTCGCAGTATCCTCTTGCATGCTGTGTGGCTCCAGAGTCTGCCTGCTCCCGCTCCCTCTCTTCTTCCTCTATCTGCTCTCTCTCTCTCTCTCTCTCTCTCTCTCCCCTTCTTCTATCTGCTCTCTCTCTCTCTCTCTCTCCTTCCTCTATCTGCTCTCTCTCTCTCTCCTTCCTCTATCTGTTCTCTCTCTCTCTCTCGCTCTCTCTTCTTCCTCTATCTGCTCTCTCTCTCTCTCTCTCTCTCTCTCTCCTTCCTCTATCTGCTCTCTCTCTCTCTCCTTCCTCTATCTGTTCTCTCTCTCTCTCTCGCTCTCTCTTCTTCCTCTATCTGCTCTCTCTCTCTCTCTCTCTCTCTCCTTCCTCTATCTGCTCTCTCTCTCTCTCTCTCTCTCTCTCCTTCCTCTATCTGCTCTCTCTCTCTCTCTTCTTCCTCTATTTGCTCTCTCTCTCTCTCTTCTTCCCCTATCTGCTCTCTCTCTCTCTCTCTCTCTCTCTCTCTCTCTCTCTCTCTCCTCTCTCTCTGCTCTCTGCCTCTCTCTCTTCTTCCTCTATCTGCTCTCTCTCTCTCCTTTCTCTCTCTCCTTTCTCTCTCTCTCTCTTCTCTCTTCTCTCTTCTCTCTTCTCTCCGCTCTCTGCTCTCTTCTTCCTCTATCTGCTCTCTCTCTCTTTTCTCTGTGTCTACAATGGTCCTGTGCTGGTCAGTTCTCTTACTAGTGTAATATTTCTCACTCCACAGCGAAGGCACTGAGGACAAGGAGCTCGAGACCAAGGATGAATCATGCGGTATGACAGTTACTTCCTTCATTAACTGCACCGGATATCGATGGCAAATAGGCTGCTTTATATTATCCTAGTCATTTCTACATCAAGCATTTGATAGTAACTTGGTTCCTATCAGCTACAAACAGTACATACCTTACCATGTTGCACAGCCACACTACAAACAGTACCACCTCAACATGCACCTGAGCATCATGAAGACATATCCCTGTCCTTCTAAGTCCTGTGTGGTGATACGTAGTTCCCTGCTATAGATTAAGAGTGGTTAGACTAGGAGACTTGGCCATGTGTGTGTGTGTCTGTGCTGCTAGGAGGGGAATTCACCCACCGCCCACACATTCAGCCAAACTGCCACTCATTCATCTATTCTGCCTGAGGTCTCTGCCTGAGGTCTCTGCCTGAGGTCTCTGCCTGTTAGACCAGATTCCCCAGTGGACTGAGGGGTTAAGGCTCCAGGCTGTGTCAGACCCGGGCCCATTCAGCCAAGTGGGGGAGGAAGTGTGGGAAACAGGCTTGGCCCACCACCAGAGGAGAGGAAACACGACTGTCAGACAGAGACAGGAGTGGGAGGAAGCTGATATCTCTTTTCTCCCCCTTTCAGGTTCAGTGCGTGTGGGCCAGGCTCCTGCTTACAGGCACCTCCTGGTGGTAAATTCTGAGCTCAGGGAGATGACTCCTGACCCACAGCACATGACCTTTGACCCCCAGCTCAGGAGCATGCTGCAGTGGGCGGCGGCCTCCATGGCTGACCTGCCCATGGTTCAGCTGAGTCCTAGTGGCAGCAGGGAGCTGCAGCAGGTGAGTAACCTTAACCCACGACCAAAGGATTACACACACAGTGGTACCTCAGTCTTTACTACGGTGTATTAGTTACTGCTTGCTGAGCTGTGTTCTGTCTGCCCTTCCAGCTGCCTGCGGTGGTCAAGAGGCTGAAGGAGAGGGAGTGGAAGGTGGGAGAGCTGCTCCAAGCCCTGCTGCGTTACTGTGAGGAGACCCAAACACACACCCCACCCCAGTCTGAACCCGGAGAGGCGGGGAGAGCATCCCACCATACTCCCCTCTTCCAGTGGATCCTGGAGCACGCTTAGGCTCACTGCACCTCTCCTACCTCCCCTCCCTCCTTACCTCTCCCCAACACTACTTACTGTACAGTATATCTGTGAAGCCTGCTACATAGTGAGCACTACCTGTTAAACTAAACCCTATGAAGATTCCCATCACTTCTCAGTGATGTGCAGCGTACCTGCCAAACCCCGAACCCCCATTCTAGCCGCCTCATATCGTGGATCCTGTCCCTTATAGGGCTGTACCCCCATCGTTACCCAGAGGGCGCTATTAAAAACAGCAATTCTTATTATTTTGTGCGTGTGTGGGCATATTGCATACCGTAACTGAAAGCAATTGTGTATTTTCTTCTCTCTTCTCTGGTTTTGTTGTGGTTGTTTTTAAGGGATTCTTCTGGATTGTCTATTCCCTCAGTCAGATGAACACCCGGATAGCGTTGGCGCAATGACTGGGAGTCTATGGTATCTACTAGCATGCCAGCAGTTACCCATAGACATCCACTCATTGCACTAACACTAGTTAGCATCTTTCAAACTGCACGCAGAGGCATATCTGGTATCCATTGGTTTATTTGACTCTTCATTGCCAAAATCCCAAAGTATCCCTTTAATATTGGTCTGTATATCACAGGTTGATTAGTGTGCTGTCGTTGACGACTGGCTTTGTTAAAGCGTTCCTACCCTGGTGCTACAGAGTAACTTTAACCTTCTGTTACAGGGGAGGGCGAGAGAGTAACCTTAACCTCTGTTACAGACAGTAACCTTCTGTTACAGGGGAGGGTGAGAGAGTAACCTTAAACTCTGTTACAGACAGTAACCTTCTGTTACAGGGGAGGGCGAGAGAGTAACTTTAACCTCTGTTACAGACAGTAACCTTCTGTTACAGGGGGAGAGCGAGAGAGTAACCTTAACCTCTGTTACAGGGGGAGAGCGAGAGAGTAACCTTAACCTCTGTTACAGGGGGAGAGCGAGAGAGTAACCTTTGTTACAGGGGGAGAGCGAGAGAGTAACCTTAACCTCTGTTACACAGAGAAAGGGGAACATGACAGATGTACGGACCTGAACCATGTTAGATCGAGAGCTCGGGGTAGAGAAATGTCAGTGAAAGGGAGAGGAGGGAGAAAGAGATGAATGTGTTTTATGTTAGGGAATCCCCATAGCTGCAGGCCAGATGACGTCATCACCTTAGCTCTGTGGTGGTGTTTCCACATGATTAGGGACCAACGACACTCACATGAATACACTCGCATGAATACACTCACACGAATACAAGTGCATGTTGATTTTAACCCCTTCACCATGAGTATAACTGAGTTTAAGATCACATGTCCTTTGAGAAGATAATTGTTTACAACATATGAGTGGTTTCAATATAATGGGTCACATTACATGATATAATATCTACGTGTCTACTATGTTCTAAGTGTAAAACACACAATGAACCTAGCAGCAGATTTGTTTTTATCAAACATTTTATTTCTAAAGGATGTTACTAAGATTTACGATTTGAAGTGAAATATGAGAAACTGCTCTATTATATGAAGGAAGCCTTGATTATCAGTCAGCTGTATGTTGCCATTAGCTACAGTAGAGACTTCCTACTATAGCGTGCGTGTTTTATCCATGTGATGCACTGGTTATCTAGAAGGGCCTTGTCCACTGCTGGGAACATCCTATGACACACACAGTATATGTCCTAATTAAAGACATGTTCTCAGTCTGCATCTCTCAACCACAACTGATCGGTTTATAGCTCAGTGCACACACACAGCTTAGGGAATCTGACCCCCGCAACTTCCCTCTCTTACCCCCAACACAAACACACACACACACACACACATCCTGCACTACTCCTGCTATGAATGCACTTTTAGGGAGGTGAGGATGGGCATTTCCACTCTGGTTGCCCCAGGCTTCTGCCTCCTTATAGATGATACCACAACGTGATGACACTTCTGAGTGAGTGGCCCCATATCCTGTTAAGGTTAACCTTAGTCACACACAGTCAGTCAACCACAGTAGCCAACACACACACAGACCCTAAAGGAATCTCTGGCGTTGTGACACGCTGTTATGATGATTTGTATTAAGGGAATTTCAGACAATGTGAAATTATGGGGATATTGACCATGCTGTGGCATCTCTACGCTGTATTATAAACTGGGTGGTTCAAGCCCTGAATGCTGATTGGCTGACAGTCCGTATACCACGGGTATGACAAAGCATTTGTTTTTACTGTTCTAATTACGTTGTCAACCAGTTTATAATAGTAATAAGGCACCTCGGGGTTTGTTGTTTATGGCCAATATACCACGGCTAAGGGCTGTATCCAAGCACTCTGCGTTGCGTTGTGCCTAAGAACAGCCCTTAGCCGTGGTATATTGGCCATATACCACAGCCCTTATCCCTTATTGCTTAAATATACCATGGCCTGCATGCCCACATTGAACAGTTGATGGCTGTTCTGCTGCTGCCGTCACTGTAACAACCGAACAGATTCTAGTTCATTAACCCTTTGAGGAGGGAGATCTTAGAACACTCTTGGTATTATATTATGACATTTCAATGACTGCATTAGCAGGCCTTTGTGCTGTGATCAATTACAACCAGCATGCCTGTACGTACTCCTGAAATGGTTCATTTCTATATTTCTGCACTGTACTATAGCTACATCATCAGCAGTCATTCTGTGTCTAGTAGCAGCATGGCCTGATCCTCATGCTCTTCATCACTTGAATATTATTATATTGACATGCCTGTCCTTGAACGAGCCCCAGTGACACTTCAGCTGTACATATCCCCAGTTAAAACTCCCTGACAGCATACAGTATAGACTCCCCGTTGTCAAACTCCCTGACAGCATACAGTATAGACTCCACGTTGTCAAACTCCCTGACAGCATACAGTATAGACTCCACGTTGTCAAACTCCCTGACAGCATACAGTATAGACTCCACGTTGTCAAACTCCCTGACAGCATACAGTATAGACTCCACGTTGTCAAACTCCCTGACAGCATACAGTATAGACTCCACGTTGTCAAACTCCCTGACAGCATACAGTATAGACTCCCCGTTGTCAAACTCCCTGACAGCATACAGTATAGACTCCCCGTTGTCAAACTCCCTGACAGCATTCAGTATAGACTCCCCGTTGTCAAACTCCCTGACAGCATACAGTATAGACTCCCCGTTGTCAAACTCCCTGACAGCATACAGTATAGACTCCCCGTTGTCAAACTCCCTGACAGCATACAGTATAGACTCCCCGTTGTCAAACTCCCTGACAGCATACAGTATAGACTCCCCGTTGTCAAACTCCCTGACAGCATACAGTACAATAGAAGGCCACTGCTGATTCCTTATGTATTAACACTGATTCTCTGAGCTGCCAAATGTTGCTGATCCATGTGAAATATGAAGGATATGTTTAATTGTTTATAACCTTAACGTATCTGAACGCTTAATCAAAAGTACTTTAAAAGTTGTAATAAAAAACACATTCCCAAAATGTATAGGGGAAAAGTAGGTATTAATAGGAGAAAATCTATGTAATCAAAGAGGAATGTATGGAGGAGAGAGTATATAGAACCTGTAAGAGTTAGCCAACTATGCCACATTATAATACAGTTTCCAGAGTCTCTGATGGGGATTGTAAACATATAGACAGCTCATCTGTCGGGCCTTCCTGTATCAATCACTGTATTTATTGTACCTGTACATTCCTATGTTTTCCTTCACAGGCCACCTGTCTGGCCACCTGTCTGGCCGCCTGTCGGGCCTTCCTGTATCAATCACTGTATTTATTGTACCTGTACATTCCTATGTTTTCCTTCACAGGCCACCTGTCTGGCCGCCTGCCTGCCGCTAGGTGTTATTTAAAGCTGAATGTGCGTCTGCAGAGAAATGACTCCACGGTATCAGATGTTCTATCAGGTGTATAGGTCTGTTTTGTTACTGTCAGTGCTGCAGTGTTACTATCATCCTGTCTTGCACAGCAGAAGGCAACCTGTGTTTACTCGATCCTGTATTTTTCCTGCTTCTTTGTAAAATCTTGTCAAATAAGGTATTTAATGCTAATTTATATAAGTTATAACAGTGAGTCCACTACTAAACCCCTTCTAGTGACATTGCTAAAAAGCTGACACATTCTAAGCTTGACGTCGAAGCACTATTTGTCATTGTTTAAGCTGTGTGTAACAATAAAGCTTTTTCATGTGCTCTGATATCCTGATTCTGCCTAATTACCTACCTAGTATACAGATTTGTGTGGTGTAGAGAATGTTGTCACTTGTAGGCTATGCTAGAAACCATTCAAATTGACTTTCTGTAAGACTTGCTTTTGGTCTTGTATACACCTCGTCCAGGTGTTTTGGGATTATTTTGGAGTGGGGGGGGGAGGTGCTTTTTCTCAGAACTGCCATTCAAACAAGCAGTCACTTTGCTTGCGTCATGTCAACGGTTGTACCACAAAAACGGATCATTTGTAATTCTAAGAAGAAACAGTGAGATTACTTAACCAATCCAAACTCTTCTGTTCCTGAAAAAGTGTTTTTCGTACGTGTTTATTCATTCATGCTGCCACACAGACAGACATTGTTGGTACTGTATGTAATTACACATGGTTTCCCTCCCATCCATATGTCTGTAATTAGGCATTAGTGTTACAGCACAATGCTGAGGGCCTGTCAGTGTGCTGTTCTGCCCCAGAGGCCTGAGATGAATGGTAGCTAGTGTCTGTCTGTCTTTCTGACAGGAGGGGGAGAAAGATAATTGCAGGCTTATCGCTGTGATACACAAGCTTTGGAATGTGACAGAGAGGCACATCTCTGCCAGTCAGAGAAGCCTGGATTTTCAAGTGGGACCAAGTGAATGAAACTTGCGCTGCAATGAGGACTTCCATATCTTTATTATAGTCTGTCAGCACCTCATGTTATAGGGTGTGCGCTCTTATTTGATCATGGACATCGGACTCCTCCTCGGGGCCTGAGCGGCGCATGTGCAACCAACTGATTTATTGGAACCACAAAGTTCTGTTAGTCAGCGCCTCACCCTCTCGGGTGCGTATTCTGTTATTTACATTATTGACATCTGACTCTCAGGCTGTGACTGGTGTGGTCTGCCTCTGACGTCAGACAGGCTGGGCCCAGGTCTGGAATTCACCCCTGGGTCGGCTGTGATTCAACAGGCCAGTGACATCACTTCCTTCCCTACACCAACAAACGGCAAGGTTGTGGGGAGAGACCACTGGAGAGGAGGAGGGGGGTTTAAGTCAGGCCTATGTAATCCATTACATACAGGCTCAAGGCTTTGTGTCTGTGAGGGGAACTCCAGCTACATCATCTATCCATCTATTTTTAAATCTATTTTCCTTTATTCTTTTCCAGTAACCCTACTACCCCTCCCCGAATTGGAGTAAACTAATGAACAATAACACTTAGGCTTTTACTTTCAATTTATACATACTATATACATTTTACAGACACAATGTATTTTACAATAGTTTTGTTTTTACTCCTATTCCTCAACCCCTCCCATCTACAGTGGGGCAAAAAAAGTATTTAGTCAGCCACCAATTGTGCAAGTTCTCCCACTTAAAAAGATGAGAGAGGCCTGTAATTTTCAAAAAAAAATCCAGAAAATCACATTGTAGATTTTTTATGAATTTATTTGCAAATTATGGTGGAAAATACGTATTTGGTCAAAACAAATACTTTGTTTATATACCCTTTGTTGGCAATGGCAGAGGTCAAACGTTTTCTGTAAGTCTTCACAAGGTTTTCACACACTGCTGGTATTTTGGCCCATTCCTCCATGCAGATCTCCTCTAGAGCAGTGATGTTTTGGGGCTGTTGCTGGGCAACACGGACTTTCAACTCCCTCCAAAGATTTTCTATGGGGTTGAGATCTGGAGACTGGCTAGGCCACTCCAGGACCTTGAAATGCTTCTTACGAAGCCACTCCTTCGTTGCCTGGGCGGTGTGTTTGGGATCATTGTCATGCTGAATGACCCAGTCACGTTTCATCTTCAATGCCCTTGCTGATGGAAGGAGATTTTCACTCAAAATCTCACGATACATGGCCCCATTCATTCTTTCCTTTACACGGATCAGTCGTCCTGGTCCCTTTGCAGAAAACAGCCCCAAAGCATGATGTTTCCACCCCCATGCTTCACAGTAGGTATGGTGTTCTTTGGATGCAACTCAGCATTCTTTGTCCCCCAAACACGACGAGTTGAGTTTTTACCAAAAAGTTTTATTTTGGTTTCATTTGACCATATGACATTCTCCCAATCTTCTTCTGGATCATCCAAATGTTCTCTAGCAAACTTCAGACGGACCTGGAGATGTACTGGCTTAAGCAGGGGGACACGTCTGGCACTGCAGGATTTGAGTCCCTGGCGGCGTAGTGTGTTACTGATGGTAGGCTTTGTTACTTTGGTCCCAGCTCTCTGCAGGTCATTCACAAGGTCCCCCCGTGTGGTTCTGGGATTTTTGCTCACCGTTCTTGTGATCATTTTGACCCCACGGGGTGAGCTCTTGCTTGGAGCTCCAGATCGAGGGAGATTATCAGTGGTCTTGTATGTCTTCCATTTCCTAATAATTGCTCCCACAGTTGATTTCTTCAAACCAAGCTGCTTACCTATTGCAGATTCAGTCTTCCCGGGCTGGTGCAGGTCTACAATTTTGTTTCTGGTGTCCTTTGACAGCTCTTTGGTCTTGGCCATAGTGGAGTTTGGAGTGTGACTGTTTGAGGTTGTGGACAGGTGTCTTTTATACTGATAACAAGTTCAAACAGGTGCCATTAATACAGGTAACGAGTGGAGGACAGAGGAGCCTCTTAAATAATAAGTTACAGGTCTGTGAGAGACAGAAATCTTGCTTGTTTGTAGGTGACCAAATACTTATTTTCCACCATAATTTGCCAATAAATTCATTAAAAATCCTACAATGTGATTTTCTGGAATTTTTTTTCTCATTTTGTCTGTAATAGTTGAAGTGTACCTATAATGAAAATTACAGGTCTCGTCTTTTTAAGTGGGAGAACTTGTACAATTGGTGACTGACTAAATACTTTTTTGCCCCACTGTATTTCTGAAGACAATCCAGTTCTATTTGCCATATTTCACAAAAGTTCTGAACCTATATACATTTTATGGACACAACTCATGTAAAATATATTATCTTATTAGCCTAGTGGTTAGAGCGTTGGGCCAGTATCCGAAAGGTTGCTAGATCGAATCCCCAAGCTGATAAGGTGAATATCTATTCTGCCCCTGAACAAGGCAATTAACCCACTGTTCCTAGGCCGTCATTGTAAATAAGAATGTTCTTAACTGACTTGCCTAGTTAAATATAGGTTAAAACATGTTTTAATTAGTCCCACCCTTCAGCTCCACTCAACCCCTCCCATCTCTCTCTTAACACCATCCATATTGGATTTCTATTTGTCATATTTTAACTGAGCTGTGATGTTTTACAAAAGTTCTGAACCTTTCTATTATCATAGTTTCTACAGATTGTAAATTAAATAACACTTTTAGCAAAAAAATGTGTTATTGATTGATTGACTGACTTTTCAAATCACCCAGTATTGCTATCTGCAGCATTACTCCAGGTAAATGTTGCAATTCTTAAGCCATTCCTGGACCTATAACCAAAAACAAACTACATATGGACAGTACCAAAACAAGTTATCTAATGATTGTGTCTTCGCAGCTAAATTTGCAGAGCTGGGATGGTTGTATCCCCAATATAACATATTGGTTGCAAAAAATTCTAAGTTTTGTATCAGGAGTCGTTTTTATCAGTTCATAAACCATGTAACATGGAATCGGTACATCGAAAATCTCTTCCCAACTATTTTGCAAAATGTAGCTGTCAATTTTTTTGTTCCTTAAATTTAACTGGTATACTTTTTTATTTGTCATAATTTTCTTTAACCAAGTTTGTTCATTAATGCAGGGCCAACAGACAAGTTCTTTACATTTTCCCCCTTCTGCTTGCCTCCATTTTTGCGGTAATGCTGCAATTAGTTGGTTGTAATTTTGGGTAGAGCAGTAATTTCCATATTTTTGTTAGCAACGTGTGACAACTCCACCAATCCTATTTATGATATCATTTACAAAGATTATACTTATTTTATTTATTTGAAAAACATTTTTTTTATCAGTTAGTACATTTGAGTTTAAACAGCGATATTTTGGAGATTATTTCATATTGAAATAACCGAGTGAGAGGTTGTAATCTGAATAAAGGGGAAAAGGCCATTCTTGAACATGTGGTGAGACGTTCTTACTAATCTGCTAGAGAACCAGTTCGGATTTAAGTACAACTTTTGTATGACTGAAGCTTCTAGTGATAAGTCTAATGCTTTAATATTTCATAATTTCTGCCCTCTGAATTCATATTCATTATATAAATAGGCTCATTTAATTTTGTCTGGTTTGCCGTTCCAATAAAAAAATATTAAAACATTTTTATGTAAAAAACAGATCACTAGGTGTAGACAAGACCATAAGCAAATAGGTCAAATGGGATATGACTAAAGAGTTCATCAGGATGATTTTTCCACAAATAGACAGATACAGTGCATTCGGAAAGTATTCAGACCCTTTGACTTTTTCCACATTTTGTTACGTTACAGACTAATTCTAAAATGGATTAAAAATAAATCTAATCTACACACAATACCCCTGATAACGAAGCAAAAACTTTTTTTATATATATATAAATAAACTGAAACATAAATATTCAGATCCTTTTCAAATGACTTTATTGAAGCAGCTTTGGCAGTGATTACAAGCCTTGGGTCTTCTTGGGTATGACACTACAAGCTTGGCACAACTATATTTTGGGACTTTCTCCCATTCTTCTCTGCAGATCCAGATCAAGCTCTGTCAGGTTGGATGGGGAGCGTCGCTGCACAGCTTTTTTAAGGTCTCTCCAGAGATGTTCGGTTGGGTTCAAGTCCGGGCTCTGGTTGGGCCACTTAAGGACATTCAGAGACTTGTCCCGAAGTCACTCCTGCTTTGTCTTGGCTGTGTGCTTAGGGTTATTGTCCTGTTGGAAGGTGAACCTTCGCCCCAGTCTGACGTCCTGAGTGCTCTGGAGCAAGTTGTATGCTGTAATAGACTATGTGCCGGGGGGCTAGGGTCAGTTTGTTATATCTGGTGTAATTCTCCTGTCTTATCCGGTGCCCTGTGTGAATTTAAGTATCCTCCCTCAAATTCTTTCTCTCCCCTCCCGGAGGACCTGAGCTCTAGGACCATGCCTCAGGACTACCTGTCCTGATGACTCCTTGCTGTCCCCAGTCCACCTGGTCGTACTGTTTCTCCAGTTTCAACTGTTCTGCCTGCGGCTATGGAACCCTGACCTGTTCACCGGACGTGCTACCTGTCCCAGACCTGCTGTTTTCAACTTTCTCTCTCTACTGCACCTGCTGTTTTGACCTCTGAATGCCTTAATTGCCATGTACTGTTATCTCCACCCGTCACAGCCAGAAGAGGTCTAGCCCCCCCTCAGAGACTGGTTCCTCTCTAGGTTTCTTCCTAGCCACCGAGCTTATGCATCTGCATTGCTTGCTGTTTGGGGTTTTAGGCTGGGTTTCTGTGTAGCACTTTGACATCTGTTATATAAAAAGGGCTTTATAAATACATTTGATTGATTGATTGTTTTCATCAAGGATCTCCGTACTTTCCTCCATTCATCTTTCCCTCGATCCTGACTAGTCTCCCAGTCCCTGCCTCTGAAAAACATCCCCAAAGCATGATTCTGCCAACACCGTGCTTCACCGTAGGGATGGTGCCAGGTTTCCTCCAGACATTACATTTTGATATTCATGCCAAATAGTTCAATCTTGGTTTCATCAGACCAAAGAATCTTGTTTCTCTTGGTCAGAATCCTTTGGCAAACTCCAAGTGGCCTGTCATGTGCCTTTTACTGAGGAGTGGCTTCCGGCTGGTACTCGACCATAAAGGCCTGATTGGTGGAGTGCTGAAGAAATGGTTGTCCTTCTGGACAGTCCTTCTGGACAGTTCTCCCATCTCCACAGATGAACTCTGGAGCTCTGTCATAGTGACCATCGGGTTCTTGGTCACCTCCCTGACCAAGGCCCTTCTCCCCGATTGCTCAGTTTGGCCGGGTGGCCAGCTCCAGGAAGAGTCTTGGTGGTTCCAAACTTGTTCCATTTAAGAATGATGGAGGCCACTGTGTTCTTGAAGACCTTCAGTGTTGCAGAATTATTTTGGTACCCTTCCCCAGATCTCTGCCTCGACACAATCCTGTTTCGGAGCTCTACGGGCAATTCCTTCAACCTCATGGCTTGTTTTTTTTCTCTGACATGCACTGTCAACTGTGGGACCTTAATATAGACAGGTGTGTGCCTTTCCAAATCATGTCCAATCAACTGAATTTACCACTGGTGGACTGCAATCAAGTTGTAGAAACATCTCAAAGATGATCAACAGGATGCACCTGAGCTCAATTTCAATTCTCATAGCAAAGGGTCTAAATACTTATGTAAATAAGGTATGTTTTTTTTTATTAACTAGCAAACATTTATTAAAACCTGTTTTTGCTTTGTCATTATGGGGTATTGTGTGTAGATGACAATTGTTTTTTTTATCCATTTTAGAATAAGGCTGTAACGTAACAAAGTGGAAAAGGTCAAGGAGTCTGAATACTTTCCAAATGCAATGTATTTTCCTTTCCATGGAAGCATAATATATTCTACACCAGGCCTCTGTTCACCCTCGCTCTGGTCAAGAAAATACCTTCTGTTTTTCTTGTGTGGGTGGAGTTTTTGTCTTGATAATTCAGTGTGGGTGTTTCGTTAATTAGGGAACTCAGAAAGGCTGTTGGAGTTTGTGGGTGACCTGTGTTCTCGACAGAGGGAAAAAACGTGGCAGATCACATTGGATGCATTTTCTGCAAATCAAATAGATTCACATCCTTTCTGGGTTGAATAAATCTATGAAGGTTTTATGGTTAACAGACCACTTCACTTATGTAACAGCATCATAGCCCTGTTTTGCTGGGGCCACATTTGAACAACTTCTCTTCTTCTGATGACAGGGTCATCTAAAAGTTTATATGAAAATGATTATTGATGGTGTGATAAATGATGTCGTACATATTTACATGAGTCTCCTTTAATCATGTTGACTTAATGACTGTTGGAGCTGAGATGAAACATCCTAATGAGCGACCCCCGAGTCACCACTCATCTTTCAACACATGAAGTGAACAATGCCCTCAGTGTTAGTAATTGTTTATCAGAGAGAACACTTACAAATTCAAATGTTTTATCTGATTTCAGGAGTGACCACAGAACATTGTTTTAGAGTTGCCTACAGAGTGGATAGTAGTCGTGGTAACCAGGAAGTCTTCAGAGTTCAGAGAGTGCGACGGTGAGTGTGTGTGTGTCGCGTTCAAAACAACCGGTAAGACACCAATCCCCGACTTCAGTGCTTTCAAGACAACTAGGAAGTCGGGAACAAATGAACTCCGACTGGGAATAATGGCTTTGAACGGTCATCCAACTCGGAATTCCAAGTTAGGAACTCGGGCATCTTTCTAGAGCTCCAACTTTCCGCCCGAAGATCACTGACTTCATGATTTGACCTTGTTTTTTTTTTACTGAGTTCCCAGTTGTCTTGAAAGCACCATACAGGTGTGTTGTTTGTGTTCAGGGCAGTTCCGTATGGAAACAAGCAGTGGCTCTCACAGCCCCAACGACGACCACGACCTGACCCTGGTTACTATGGAAACCACCAACACCTGGGGAGAGAGATGAAAGAAAACAGAGGGAAATAAGAGGTCTGTTTAGAGGAGCAGCTGACTATGTTAAGAGGAGGGAATGACAAGAAAGTGTTTATCACCGTATGAACGGATGAGAAAGAGAAGACCTTTGGCAGAAGGGGAAATATCTCTGTCAAGTGGGCCTGTTAGTGTTTTCCCTTGACCAGTGACTGAAGCCCTTGACCAGTGACTGAAGCCCATGTTTTGACTAGGGTGACTGAAAACAGCAGATGAGGAAAAACAGCAGATGAGGAGGGATAATAATTCAGTTTCACTTAGATCCGCTGAAAAACGAACTGCCTGTTCCTTTCCTCTGATCAACCTACACAGTATGCACCAATGATGCCAAGCCTGACTCAGCGTGTGTGTTTGCGTGTGTGCATCCATGCGTGCTTGGTAAATGTGTGTTTTTGTTTTAAAAAAGGATACCCCTCAACAACTCACCTTTTTCCATGACATCAGGCCACTATCACATTCCCTGCACACACACACACACACAGCCATATCACATCTCCAGGGTTGTGGTGTTTGAAGTGACCACAGAGAGGAAGGAGAGGTTAGGTGAGGGAGATTGATGTCATTGTTGATCCTGCCCCAGTGTTGTACTTCCCAGATTCTACTGTAGTGGAGCTGGAACTGGCCTGCCAGCAGACATGTCTGAATTAATGTTTCACCTGAGACATGTGGTTTGAAGATGAACGCCACTAAGGAGGTCAACTACAAAAATCCAAAACACACAGAACATGCCTCCTCACATCCCTCCAGTCAGTAACAGCCGCTCACATATCTTTCTGTCTCTCTCCGTTTTCTCTCTCTTTGTTTATCTCACAGTTCACACAGAGGAGCAGGTGTTCTGTCACTTGCCATAAGCAGTCGTAATATACTATGGCAGGTTATGACAATTGGCCAAACATAGTGACACAGGCAGTAGTTTAGATCAATGTTTGCTGTAGTTACTGTAGCTTATGGGTTCACTATTGTTAGTGTTACAGTCGAAGCACAGTGTGACCAATCCACCCAGGCAGGGGAGAGAGGGATGAGGGAGTCGTAAAATGGAGAGATGAAGAGGCAGATGAAAGAAGTGATGTAATGCAGTGGTCCTGGTGAAGCAGAGACCAGCTGTGTTTATGTCATGTTGACAGGCGAATCACAGAAGAGATAATGTTTATCATACACACACGACTACATCAGTAGAATTATTAGAGGCTGGGCAGCCCTCAGACCCACAGCATTCTTCAGCTGAGATGCATTTCTCTTGGTGTGTGTTCGTGTTGTTTTTTTTGCAGGCAAATGTGTGTGTGTGTGTGTTGTAGACATTCAGATTTCTCAACCAGAGGTCATTCAGAGGGCAGTAGACTGCTGCCTCCCCTACACACACACACACACACACACACACACACATTCACTTTCTCCACACACATACACACCCTGATGGGAGTCATGGTCATGGTGTGATACTGCTCTCTTGAAACGTTTTGTCCCAAGGTAGGAAACCCTACCAGCAGCATTAATAGTGAAACATTAGTAAACATAAACAATGTGATTCTGATGCAATGTTTGTATCTCTACCAGGGGACTGTGTTTCAATCCACAACCCACTGTCTGCTCTAATAATGTTCTGCATTCACCACCCCAACTCACCCACTCATAAACCCGCCCACAATCTAAATCTATACTGAACCAAAAGGTAAAACACAACATTTAAAGTGTTGGTCCCATGTTTCATGAGCTGAAATAAAAGATCCCAGAAATGTTCCATATGTGCATATTTCTCTCAAATTGTGTGCACAAATTTGTCTACATCCCTGTTAGTTAGCATTTATCATTTTGCTAAATAATCCATCCACCTGACAGATGTGGCATATCAAGAAGCTGATTAAACAGCATGATCATTACAGGTGCACCTTGTGCTGGGGACAATAAAAGGACACTACAACTTGCAGTTTTGTTACAATACACAATGCCACAGATGTCTCAAGTTGAGGGAGCATTCAATTGGCATTCTGACTGCAGGAATGTCCACCAGAGCTGTTGCCAGAGCATTTAATATGAATTTCTCTACCATAAGCCACCTTCAACGTCGTTTGAAGAATTTGGCAGTACGTCCAATGGGTCTCACAACCGCAGATCATGTGTAACCACGCCAGCCCAGGACCTCCACATCCGACTTCTTCACTTGTGGGATCGTCTGATACCAGCCACCCAGACAGCTGCTGATAACTGTGGGTTTGCACAACCGAAGAATTTACTGCACAAACAGTCACAAACCGTCTCAGAGAAGCTCATCTACATGCTCATCGTCCTCACCATGGTCTTGACCTGACTGCAGTTCGGTGTCGTAACTGACTTCAGTAGCCAAATGCTCAACTTCAATGGCCACTGGCACGCTGGGAAAGTGTGCTGTTCATGGTTAAATCCCGGGTTTCAACTGTACCGGGCAGATGACAGACAGCGTAGCTTGTATGGCGTCGTGTGGGTGAGTGGTTTGCTGATGTCAACATTGTGAACAGAGTGCCCGGTACATGACATCAATCTCCCTCCCAAAACCTCTGAACCTCTTCTTCCTCTGTGGTCACTTCAAAACACCACAGCCCTGGAGATATGATACAGTGTTAAGGTTAAATAAAATACATTTAAATAAATTGTGGCGGTGGGGTTATAGTATGGGCAGGCATAAGCTATGGACAACGAACACAATTGCATTTTAAATCGGTGGCAATTTGAATGCACAGAGATATCGTAACGAGATCCTGAGGTCCATTGTCGTAAGGATCTGTACACAATTCCTGGAAGCAGAACATGTCCCAGTTCTTCCATGGTCTGCATAATCACTAGACATGTCACCCATTGAGCATGTTTGGGATGCTCTGGATCAACATGTACGACAGCGTATTCCAGTTCCCGCCAATATCCAGCAACTTCGCACAGCCATTGAAGAGGAGTGGGACAACATTCCACAATAAACAGCCTGATCAACTAGCTCTATACAAAGAAGATGTGTCGCGCTGCATTTGGCAAGTGGTGGTCACACCAAATACTGACTGGTTCTCTGATCCACGCCCCTACTTTTTTAACAGGTCTCTTTGGCAAACAGATGCATATCTGTATTCCCAGTTGTGAAATCCATAGATTAGGGGCTAATTCATTTTTTTCAATTTTCATATTTCCTTATTTGAACTGTAACTCAGTGAAATTGTTGCATGTTGTGTTTATTTTTGTTCAGTTTACAAATCGGTCTAATAAGCAGGAATATCGCTACTTAGACTACAATTTCTCAAATGTTCTTTTTAAAATGTATAGTTTTGATAAAACCACTGACCAATGTGATGTGAGATGTGGACGGAGAGTGTGTGTGTTGGAGTGGAGGTTGAACTTCACTGTATATATCCTAGTTGCTAAGCAGGTTACTATGTAATAATCCAGGAGACAGAAGACAGACCTTTGGTGGAGTCTGTCTACCTCTTTATGCTCTTTGAAAGGTTGTGTTATTGCACAAGTGTGTGTGTGTGTGTGTGATGGCAGATTGGGGATGAAGTTGTTACCACAGAGGATGTGGGAGGCAGGGGAGAGACCGACAATACAACAAGGCAATTGTAATTCATTCTCTATTTCAGACTATGAATAAATTAACTGAGGACACATCTATTACACAACTGTTTACCTGCAAATAACCCTGTTAGCAAAAACCCTCAAATGACACATTTTCTAGACTGCTCAATCAAATCAATGACAAACTACTAAAATTATCAATTGAAGGAAATGTTGCACACAAAAACACATGTCACCAATATTATCAAGTCCACCCAGCTGGCTCTCTATGTGTGGTAGCAATTGAGCCTGGGGACGAGGTTACAAATATCACAGACCAAAACTGCCAAACAGTGCATACACATCCACTTTCTTATTATACAGTATTTGGCCATTCTAATTTAAAATCTCTGCCCACTTGTGGGCTTCAAAAGAACCTGAATCCAGTGAAATCACGCTGGTTGTTTTGAAACTGAAATAGCCATGAGAAGTCTAGACTACCGGAACCTTCTCTTCTCACTGTGACTTAACAGTCTGACATACTAGGGACGAGGTTCTGACCTTTAACCCCACACCTCTTGCTTCAGACTGTGCTCTATGGGGAGGGCTAGTAATCAGATGGTCACTATATGGCCACGTTAGAAAGGTCAGTGGTGATATTGTCAGAATTGATGAGCAAGTAGAACATCTTTATATATATTCTTTGGGGTTAAGGTTAGGACGAGGCTTACTGGTTGCAGGTGAGTTGTTAAACTCATAAGAATGGTTATTGAGGTCTGTATGTATGTCCACTCCTGCCAATCTTCTTAATAGAACACTAGGGGTCTATTTAACACAGAATTCTCTTTCTCCATCTTCAGGGCTCGGTCCGCCCCACTCCTCTCTGGCAGAGACCAGAACAGCTCACATGGCAAAACACAGAGGAATACCACACACACAAACACAACACCACCCAAACCTTTGCTGTACCGCAGGCCGCTAGTCCAGGTTCCTGGGCTGGGGGGAAATAGCTGAGGGTAGAGCAGGAAAGCCACAGCTAAACACAGGTTCTCACGGTGTATTAAGCACCGCTGACCGGGAGAGGAGCTAACAGGATCACAGTTAGAGGCAGGGGTAGAGCCACAGACAGAGCCAGAAGCACAGGGCCAGGGCACAGGCAGCCAAGTTCAAAAGTTCATGGAGGAAGGGAAGGGGGGTTGTATTTATTATGGATCCCCATTAGCTGCTTCCAAAGTAGCATCTACTCTTCCTGGGGTCCAGCAACATTATGGCGGTTTATACCATTTTTTAAATATTACAATACATTCACAGATTTCACAACACGCTGTGTTCCCTCAGGCCCATACTCCCCCTACCACCTATCTACAGTACTAAATCCGTATGTATGTATAGTGCGTATGTTAACGTGTGTGTGTGTATGCAGGATAGCCGGCAGGATAGCCTAGTGGTTAGAGCTTTGGACTAGTAACCGGAAGGTTGCAAGTTCAAACCCCCGAGCTGACAAGGTACAAATCTGTCGTTCTGCCCCTGAACAGGCAGTTAACCCACTGTTCCTAAACTGTCATTGAAAATAAAAATTTGTTCTTAACTGACTTGCCTAGTTAAATAAAGGTTAAAAAAAAAAATAATAATAATTAAATGTGTCTGTGCCAACGTTTGTGTTGCTGATTACTTCAGTTACTGTGTGCCTCCCATAGTCTGTTCTAGACTTGGGGACTGTGAAGAGACGTCTTGTGGCATGTCTTGTGGGGTATGCATGGTGCAGCTGTGTGCCAGTAGTTTAGACAGACAGCTCAGTGCATTCAACATAAATAAAAGTAGTGATGAAGTCAATATCTCCTCCACTTTTATCCAGGAGAGATTGACATGTATATTATTAATATTAGCTCTCTGTGTACATCCAAGGACCAGCCGTGCTGTCCTGTTGGGAGCCAATTGCAATTTTCCTAAGTCCTTTTTTGTGGCACCTGACCACACGACTGAACAGTAGTGAAAGTGTGACAAATCTAGGGCCTGTGGGACCTGCGTTGTTGGTAGTGTTAAGGCAGAGCAGTGCTTTATTATGGACAGACTTCTCCCCATCTTTACTACTGCATCAATATGTTTTGACCATGACAGTTTACAATCTAGGGTTACTCCAAGCAGTTGTCATCTCAACTTGCTCAATTTCCACATTATTTATTACAAGATTTAGTTGAGGTTTAGGGTTTAGTGAGTGTTTTGTTCCAAATACAATGCTTTTAGTTTTAGAAATATTTATTCCTTGCCACTCTTTGTTGAGTGTTGCAGTCATTTCAGTCGCTGTAGTAGCTGATGTGTATACAGTAGTGTTGAGTAATCCGGATACATAGACACTCTGGCTTTACTCAGTCAGTGTTTGCCTCTCCTATCAGATGAGTGCAGATGAATGTCTACCAATGGGAGGCAGGTTTGCTTGTTTCTAGCGCCAGGAGGTTTGCTGGTTTAGGGCTAAAGACGTAAAATAGCCACATTTCTCCCATGAACTCCACTGGCACCCAGAGATTCACTTGGATTTTGCAAATTCACCAACCTACCCCCTCCCCATCCCCCCTTTCTATTGTCACAGTGTCTGCCTAAAATAACCTGTGATTCAAAACAGAGTTTTTCTTTCTGCTGGGTTTTCAAATACTATGTTGTTGTTTCATTTGCTGTCATCAGAAAACAGAGTAGAGCAGGGAGGTTATTCCAGTAGAGCAGGGAGGTTATTCCAGTATAATTCTAATGGCCAGAGGAGGATCACTGGGATGTTGATATTATATACAGTTTAGACCCTGTAATACTCACAGTGAAGAAGCTGAGGCAGGAACCAATTGCTGTAAGGGGACAGAACATTTTATTGAATTGTATTGGACTAGATTGTAACGTTTTTGCCGTTTGGTACTGACTTTAATAGCCCCATAGCATGCATTCTGCTATACACATTCATACTCATTGAATTCAAATCACTAAAATTAACCCAAAGGTTGCGTGTTCGAATTAGCATTTTAGCTAATTAACAACTGTTTACTACTTTGTAGCTACTTTGCATCTACCAGCATGTTAGCTAGCCCTAACCCTAATCCTTTAATAATATCCTAACCTTAACCTAATTGTTGTGTGTATGTACTGACATGTAGCCTATGCATAACTGATAGATACACGCACACTACATGTTGTTTTTAAATTTACTTTACCAGTCAAAAGTTGACACACCTAATCATTCCAGAGTTTCTTTATTTTTACTATTTTCTATATTGTAGAATAATAGTGGAGACATCAAAATTATGAAATAACACATGGAATCATGTTGTAACCAAAAAAGTGCTAAATCTAAATATATTTTAGATTCTTCAAAGTAGCCACCCTTTGCCTTGACAGCTTTACACATTCTTGGCATTCTCTCAACCAGCAGTCTTGAAGGAGTTCCTACATATGCTGAGCACTTGTTGGCTGCTTTTCATTCACTCTGCGGTCCAACTCATCCCAAACCATCTCAATTGGGTTGAGGTCCGGTGATTGTGGGGGCCAGGTCATCTGATGCAGCACTCTGTCACTCTCCTTCTTGGTCAAATAGTCCTTACACAGCTTGGACTTGTGTTGGGTCATTGTCCTGTTGAAAAACAAAATGACAGTCCCGCTAAGCGCAAAGCAGATGGGATGGCGTATCACAGACAGTGTCACCAGCAAAGCACCCTCACACATCTTCCTCCATGCTTCATGGTGGGAACCACACATACGGTTCACCTACTCATCTTATTGGTGTCCTTTAGTAGTGGTTTCCTTGCAGAAATTCAACCATGAAGGCCTGATTCACAGTCTCCTCTGAACAGTTGATGTTGAGACATGTCTGTTACTTGAACTCTGTGAAGCATTTATTTGGGCTGCAATTTCAGAGGCTGGTAACTCTAATGAACTCATCCTCTTCATCAGAGGGAGGTAACTCTGGGTCTTCCTTTCCTGTGACTGTCCTCATGAGAGACAGTTTCATCATAGCGCTTGATGTTTTTTGCGACTTCACTTGAAGAAACTTTCAAAGTTCTTGACATTTTCCGTATTGACTGACCTTCATGTGTTAAAGTAATGACCTGTCGTTTCTCTTTGCTTATTGGAGCTGTTCTTGCCATAATATGGACTAGTATTTTACCAAATAGGGCTATCTTCTGTATACCACCGCTACAACTGATTGGCTCAAATGCATTAAGGAAAAAAACTCCACAAATTAACTTTTAACAAGGCGCACCTGTCAATTAAAATGCATTCCAGGTGACTACCTCATAAAGCTGGTTGGGAGAATGCCAAGAGTGTGCAAAGCTCTCATCAAAAGAAGAATCTCAAATATAAAATGTATTTGTTAAACACTTATTTGGTTACTACATGATTCAAATCAAATCAAATGTATTTATATAGCCCTTTGTACATCAGCTGATACCAGCCTCTCATGATTCCATGTGTTATTTCATAGTTTGGATGTCTTCACTATTCTACAATGTAGAAAATAGTACAAATAAAAACCATGGATAAGTAGGTGTGTTCAAACCTTTGACTGGTACTGTATGTAAATGTCAAAGTCTTTGGCCGTAATGTCTTTTTCGTTATGTGTCGAACACCAGTAAGACTAGCTGTTGTCATTAACGCTAATGGGGATCCTAATAAATCAAACCCTACTTAGCTAGCATGTTACCTAACCCCTAAACCTAACCTTAACCACTAAACTTCACCCCTAGCCTAGCTGACGTTAGCCACCTAATTAGCCTAGCTAACATTAGCCACAATAAATTGGAATGTGTCATGTACAATGGGTTATGAAGATTTTTTTTGTTGTGAAAAGCTAAATGTGTTGCGATGAATATCGTGTAATACACACAAATATGTCTGTCACGAATTTCGAATCAGTAACTTGTCTATTTCAAAATAAGCTGTGATAGTTTGTTGATCTGTCTGATCAGAGTGGTAATAATGTCTATTGTTGTGTACAGGCTATGATTGGCTATGACAGTGACAGCTCCAATTTGTGGTTATTATTGGGTAAGTGTTCACATTCGATGCGTGGAAGACAGTATGTGGTTGAGGTTTTGCATGCACAGAGGTACACACACATCCGGTGTCATATCCGGTGTCAGACAGTGAATCCCTCAGGGATATTTGGGTTGGGAATGACTTCTCTAATGAGACAATTCATCAACTAGGGAACATTTACTCTGCAAAGAAAACCTTTAGAGTAAAAGTAACTGCCAGACTCCTATGATCATAAATCAAATCAAATGTTATTTGTCTCATACACATGGTTAGCAGATGTTAATGCAGTGTAGCGAAATGCTTGTGCTTCTAGTTCCGACACACAAAAAGCGCTTGTTACTGCCATCTCTTTTTATCCAGCAAATGTCCCCATACCAATCATTCCATCAGCGCGGCAGGAGTGGTCTTGGGCAACAGCCACAGCCGTGTGTTATAAAGAGCCCGGTCTAGTTTAACCTGTCCTGTCCTACGGTTATATGTGTGCGCGCGGGTCTTGACAGGCAGCACACACACACACACACGATACTAGAGATCACTTTCGTCTGATTGGCTGTCTCTCTACAAACGGAGCCGCTAGTCTTCTGCCCACCCACTGTTTATAGCTCTACTCGGTCAGAATTGCCTTCCTTCCACTGAAAGTAGGCTATTCATCCAGAGCACCAGGTCTCACCATGGCAGCTAATGATTACCGAGGCTACCTGAGGAACCACTCCGACACGGAGAGCGCTCAGCCCCGCTACCACCCGTCCCATGGCTCGGAACCCACCTATAGACCGCTTATATTCGGAACTCTTGCTATTATGGGATTTCTGCAGATTGCATCGAGTGTGGCGATCTTGTTACACTTGACAGGTTATCTCCAAGAGGTAAGACACTTTAAGGTGCACAACGGTTGATAATAGAACTAGGCCTATGCGACACACATGCGAGTTGCGACACTAGTGCCCGTCATTTTAACGTGGAGCTGCGGGTTGCCTGCTTGCAGTTCGATTTTAAACAAGCAACCTATCAAATAGCCTAAACAATATAATTATGCAACATTGTCGTTTATTAAATATATCTCAGTTCCGCATTGCTTTCCTGGAATAGGCTACAAAGACATTTTGCAGTTTGAAGAGCACAGGTTTGAACCTAGCAGGTTTGCGCATACAGTTCCGGCTCGCCACTTATTGAGAAACTTGCGGCTGATGAGCGTGAGCACTTTCTTAGAACAATCTGTGCGCTGGGCTGCAAGTGACCGTAGTTCTGTGAACTTGTCTCCAACAGTAAAACAAGCTGTCAGCGCTCTGTGTTTTACATAGCCCATCTATCATCTCTCTATTGCTGAGATTTCCCGCCCAGATTATAGGGAGTTAAAAGTTATTTCGGCAATACAGGATTTTCCATTTGTTATAGACCTTATCAAAGCAATCTCCCGTTTTCACAACAATACATCTCAACAGCGAATGTCAGGCAGATGGGGATAAACATACTGTAAAGCCGTCATTCAAGCAATCTTGTTTGTAAATTACAGCTGTTTTTACTTATTGCAGGCAGTTTTGGGGGTGTTACTCTGTTATTTAGAGATTTTCAGAGGTATCCGTTGAATACTCAGAATAAACAGATGTTTCTTAAAGTTTATTATGTAGTTTGGGGAGGTGGGCTGCAACAGTTCATAGCCAGGAGGTTTCAGAAACCCACCAATAATCTCTCCTAAAGATTTTTAGCTGTTCTGAAATTCAAAACAAAATTCAAAAATGCTTTATTGGCAATTTTTTTTTGTAAATTCGTATTGCCAAAGCAACAATATACAAAATAAACATGTATCAGTTCTCTTATCTCCAGGTCTTCGCCAGGCAAGCTATTAGCCCTCAGCATACAGACAGACAGAATAACTTTTCAGTGATATTGATGTGCT
The DNA here is from genome assembly GCF_045791955.1 of Oncorhynchus clarkii lewisi. Classification (NCBI taxonomy): domain Eukaryota; kingdom Metazoa; phylum Chordata; class Actinopteri; order Salmoniformes; family Salmonidae; genus Oncorhynchus; species Oncorhynchus clarkii. The sequence continues at coordinate 68,366,018 of NC_092149.1, forward strand.
TCAGTGCCAGTCAGGTGGCTAACCGGTCAGCTACCCCTATCACCCTGCACAATCAGTCTTGTATAAGACAGCATTAACATTCTTTCTGGGTTGTTATTATTTCTGTATGGTGGTTTGTGGAGTTGAATAGTTTCATGTTTCAACAAGCCAAACAAGAAAACATTTCAGTTCCATCACGATACTCCATCAGTCTTCACACACAGACCTAACTAAGTCCATCCAGAATCTGGTGTGTGTTTGGAGAGAGAAAGAGAGAGCGAGCGTGCTGCAGAATAATGTCAATGTTTGTTTGACCCATCTTTTGCCATAAACAAAAGTGTTGTGGTGTGTGCTGGTAGCTTGTTAACTCCTGGAGACAAGTCAGAGTAGGAAGAGAGAGAGTATCTTAGAGCTGTATTTGGCACGAGGACCAGGTTGTGTTAGGAAATGGATGCAGAGAGAATCTCTGCTGTGAGCCATCAATCTTCCTATTTAAAATCTCCCATTCAGACTGTCCTGGTCCTGCAGTGAGAAAGCGTCTGATTGGGCTGAATTAGCTTTCCACTCAGCGAAGAGAAAGAAAAAAGAGAGACACTGAGCCGTTCTCTGAATAAACGGTCCTCCTGGTGACAGGGTAGCACTTTAAGGTGACTCATGACGTAGGAGAGCCGAGATATTGGTACTACACCAGTCTCCCTGTCTGAACACCTGTAGGAGTTACTGTATCTGATGAGGGAGCAGGAGGCAGCACAGCACCGTGCCTCAGGAGGAATGTGCTGCTGTAGGCTGTTTCTAAACACTCAGACTCTGAGGGTCTGAGAGACCCGGATGTACAGGACATCTGGTTCTAGATAGGGTTATAGGGATAGGAATCAGTATTATAGGTAATGGTTGAAGAGGTCTGGTGATGAGAACAGAGAAATGGCACCTGGAACCCAGGGAGACAGTGCCTCACCAGACTATACGTCCATGCTAGAAAGCTCAATAAATGGCAGGGATGGAAGTTGTGGTTATAAAGTTCAGTTCTTACAATATGTCCTCTTTAACTATTTGATCAATTCATGTCATTAATGGTAGGCCAGAGAGTCAATTCACATGGTCTTCCAGGTTTCAGTAAATTAATTGTGACACCCTTGGGGCTACCTGTCAACAATGTGTGTCTGTTTTACTCTGATAGATTAGGGGGACTGTTAAGTAATATTCGTCTTCTTAACGCCAGTGTTTGTTTCTGTTTCTAGGTAGACATCTCCTCTGCCCCACAGCAGCCAATAGAGGTGAGTTTACCCCTGTCTGATCATAATAACCAGCCCTCTCATTGGTCCAAAGAGGGTTTTCACTGTATGTTGTTCTGTACTTCCTGGTAAGGTAAAATTAATAGGCATATGTCTGTCATTAAAGCTCAGGAGATTGTCAGATGACACTTTATATTATAATCTTATCAGATGGTATTTATCTGGTAATTTAATTAAAAAGGTAATCCCAGATAAATAGGCTAATTACTGTGAAAGAGGATATATATATATATATATATATATATATATATATATATATATATATATACACACACACAACTTTTTTTGGGGGGGGCAAGTTATATATACACTATATATAAAAAAGTATGTGGACACCCCTTCAAATTAGTGGATTCGGCTATTTCAGCCACACCCGTTGCTCTAAGGTGCACAGAGTGCACATCCATGCAATCTCCATAGACAAACATTGACAGTAAAATGGCCTTAATGAAGAGCTAAGTGACCTTCAACGTGGCCCCGTCATAGGATGCCACCTTTCCAACAAGTCTGTTCGTCAGATTTCTGGCCCTCTTGAGCTGACCCGGTCAACTGTAAGTGCTGTTACTGTGAAGTGGAAACATCTAGGAGCCACAACGGCCACACAAGCTCACAGAACGGGACCACTGATCGTCTGTCCACGAGCCTAAAATCACCAGGCGCAAAGCCAAGCATCTGCTGGAGTGGTGTAAAGCTCGCCGCCATTGGACTCTGGAGCAGTTCTCTGGAGTGATGAATCATGCTTCACCATCTGGCAGTCCGACGGATGAATATGGGTTTCGTGGGATTCCAGGAGAACGCTGCCTGCCCCAATGCATAGTGCCAACTGTAAAGTTTGGTGGAGGAGGAATAATGATCTGGGGCTGTTTTTCATGGTTTGTGCTAGGCCCCTTAGTTCCAGTGAAGGGAAATCTTAATGCTACAGCATACAATGACATTCTATACGATTCTGTGCTTTCAACTTTTTGGCAACACTTTGGGGAAGGCCCTTTCCTGTTTCAGCATGATAATGCCCCCATGCACAAAGTGAGGTCAATACAGAAATGGTTTGTCGAAATCGGTGTGGAAGAACTTGACTGGCCTGCATAGAGCCCTGACCTCAACTCCATCGAACACCTTTGGGATGAATTGGAACGCAGACTGTGAGCCAGGCCAACATCAGTGCCTGACCTCACTAAAGCTCTTGTCCCTCAGCAATGTTCCGACATCTTCTTTTTTTGGGTGGACATAAAACTGTCAAAGCACCAGCAAAATCAGCTCCCAAGGGATTTTAATTTTGGAAATTTGCTACAAAGTATTCTCACGCATAATAAAAGAGATATGCGGTATGTGATTGTATACACATGTAAGCAAGGTTTGAAATGATTATGTTTTAATCATGAATGAGGTTTGGGGTTCTTGCGGTCAATTTGCAGTCTACAAATGATTTGTATATTATGTTTCGGGCCCCTGACCATCCACCCAAGAAAGGAAAAAAAGAAAAACAAATGTGTCTTGCTGTTGAATCTAGTTGATGATCCCTGATCTACAGGATATACATTCCAAAGCTCTGTTTCCTTTTTGGCTTCATTCATTGATTCTCTGACACGAAACAGCCTGGTCCTGTGCGTGAGTTAGCCTATGGCAGTCCTGTTTTGTCAAACCAGAATATCAGTAGAAGCGAGGGGAAACTACTGGGTAACCACCTTGGTGTGTATGTTCAGCCATTGGATTTCACCAAGGGGGGGAAAAAGTGTTGCAACACATTACACCTTGTAGGTTGAGTAAAGGCATTCCAACAATGTTTTGATGCAAGGCATTTCTTCCTCCTATAAATTGCAACCAGGAAGTAGCAGTATTATCAGCATGGGGTGGTGTACAATTCAGTATTTAAAACTTTAAAAACAAACTTTTATATTAAAACAAAGACAAGGTAACCCGTTCTCAAATTTGTGCTTAGTCGTACTGTTCCCATGCTTTTGTTTTTAAAGTGAGGAGCAGAAAGCTTGTTGTGCATACCCAGCAGCTTTACACCCTAAGCCAAATCCAGCTTCAAACCCTAACCCCAGTGTGGTCTGGAGCCTGTAGAGAGGTCAAGCCAGTCATCACCCTAATAAGATGAGGATTGGGGGGGGGGGGGGGGGGTCTAGAGTCAGGTTGGCCTGTAATTTACTGTACTGTAGTGGGGCACCAATCAGATGATATCATGGTTTGGCAGAGGCAGTTGCCTAGTCTGTTTGTCTTGAGTGAACTTTTGCTCATCAGTAACAGTGGTATATAGCGGTGGAATGCACCATTGTTGAGGTCAGACAGGAGTTTCTGTAATTCCTTCTTGGAATGTTCTGCCATCTCTGGCACAGGTTTCCACCGGGAACAGACAAATCTATCCAGGAAGTAAAACAAAGTTAGCAGCTCTACTATGCTTTGCTTTGCTCTTATTGCCCCAAAAGAGTGCTTAGACAAACCACCCACTCTGCTCTGTCCTGCCTTGGACTAAGGAGGCCTTTGTGTCGTCAGAGTGACATCTCGGACAGGGATGGTTCCCGTGCTGTAGTCTCAACCCTGGTCCAGCCTCCAGAGTGAACCCTGCTCTAGGCTTTATGAGGTGTGAGGCTGACAGGTCCATTTGGCTCCTTCTGTGTTATCATACAGTCTGTGTGTGTGTATGTGTTCGTGTGTGTGTGGTGACAGTCTTCCCTGGGACCAGTGTTAATTTGCTGATAAATTAGTGGGGATTTTAAAGAACAGGCCTTACTAAGAGCTGTCAAGTCTCATGTTTGCTTTTGCTAAGTGCCCTTTGATTTGAGCCAGGATCGAGCCAGGCTGGGCCTACAGTGGGACCTGTGGTCAGCCTGATGGCCGGAGGGTCAGAGAGCACAGGATACTCAGAGCTCAATGGGTTGGAATGGGTGACTCGTGGCTGTTGTCTATTGTACAGTGTTGCACACTATTGTGCAGTGCTGGGCTGTAGTCTTCTATTGCACTGTGGACTGAACTGTGTGAAAGGTGATACAATAGAGTAAAACAGTATAGTACAACACAGGAGTGGATAACTATAGTCCTGGATGGCCACACAGTGTACTGGTTTTGACCCGTCGCCTCTAAATCGGGGACTGATTCAGACCTGGGACACCAGGTGAAGGGAATCTTTGTTTCATGAATGTCATTTATTGGCCAGAAACAGCCGTAGGCCTGGGTCTGAATACACTGCAATTGTAAGTTTTATATAGTAGACCAGTAACCATCCCAGCTCTGTGTCTATCCAACTAACGTAATCCTCTATTCCTGGGAAGGAGGTATTGTGGTTGAGTGTCTCACCACAAATCAAGTCCAAATGCCACCGTGTTGGGCCAGGGGCAGTTAGACCGTTATTTCTCCGGAGCCTTGGCCAGACTTGTTTACCCTGTCTAATTCTAAACCACCTTTCTGTAAACATGTTTAAACGCAAAATGGTTTTTAGAAGAGCGACAGTACTAATCTTGGACTCAATGTCTACAGGTCTGTCTGCTCCTGTTGTTTCCTGAGTAAATATAAAATATTTAATATTAGTGTCATGCAGGTGCAATAATGGTGCTGCAAACCACAGTGATGATAATTTCAGGGCAAGTGTCTGTTTTATATGTAATGTTCCGTGCCATCTCTATTCAGAGGTGTTGTGTGTGGTTTTCAGGTAACTTAAGAACAATCTTCCATTTCAACATTGGCTGGGGGTGGAGGGGAGATGACATACCAGGGCTGATCAAAATGTAGGAAATGACTAAACAAGTTGAAACATCTACAGGATTGTCTCTGTTCTGGAAGTAAGTGTCTCTAGCAGACGGTAGGTCTTCACACGGAACCCGTTCAGTTCAGTCAGGCAGCCTGGGGAACTGTGGGATTGTTTACCTGCATAGAGACTGTTTTGTTTGTCTATGTGCTGCGTCTTGTCTCCAGTCTGTGTACTATAGCTCAGACTGGTGATACACATGTCATCGCACCACTCCAGGGTTGAATCTAATCAAGTTAGAAGTGGTGCCAGAACTGTGAAAGGAACATCCATCTGAAAGGTGACATTAACCAGCTGCCCTAGGGTTACAGAACCACACCACAATTACTGGTGCTGCTCACAACTCAGCGCTCCAAGCTTAGAGGTTCATTTGACAGAACTACTGGGAGAAGTGTGTGGGAAACACAGGCAAGCACACACAAATTAAAAAAGACAATGAAATAAGCATTGGTTGAAACATGTGGCAACTGTTTAGAAAGCATTATGATTGGGCTAATGATAAATCACTTCTAGATAGTGAGTTGCAGCTGGACGGTCACTCACTGTCTGATTTGAAGGGAAGAATTTGTCAAACTACTATACAAGCTACACTACAAAATTACCCTGTGGTATCCATCCCTCCTCTCAGTAACTACTTTTTTAAAACTGTTGATGCCAGAGTTCCCAGGCCTTTACAGTTCCACCCTGCTTGGACATGTAAGGTTCCGTTGAGGACCATTTCCTTTCCATTTCCACAGGAAGTGCAGACAGAACCGATCATTGCTGATGCCCTGAGGGACCCGAGAAAAGGCAGACAACGCTGCAAAAACCAGGGGAGGGAGGAGCTTCCATCAGCTCATCTACCAATCAAAGTGACCATCGACTACGTGAAGAGTAAGCTCATAGAAGTAGCCAACAGTAAGCCACAGTTTATAGCTAGATTAGAACTAGTCTACTGCAACCAATATTCATATACAGTACAATGGTAAAACTATGTGACTGATTGGTTGATCAACTGATTGACTTGCTGATGTATTATTGTTCCAGAGGGGGAGCTGAGAGCAGCTATGATCCATTGGGACGAGGCGCAGGGCCACCTGAAGAAGATGCGTTACCATGACGGCCGTCTCCTGGTGGACGAGTCAGGCCTGTACTACGTCTACGCCAAGACCTGTTTCCGCTACTACGACCTGGAACCTGAGATGGAGCCCAGCGACGCCCCTGGACAAGCCCTCGCCACACCCCAGACCGTGGACGTAAACAACGCCCAGCTCATCCAGTACATCTCCCAGGAGAAACACACGTCCTCGCCCAGCAAGTCTGTGGTGCTGATGAAGACAGGCAGCACCATGCGCTGGAATAACTCTCAGTATAACATGTACTGTGCCCAGCAGGGCAGGGGGGTGATGCTACAGCACGGGGACGGACTGTTTGTTAACGTGTCCAACGCCTGGATGCTGGACCCTGAACCGGAGGGGACGTACTTTGGGGCGATCAAGATGGGGAACTGAACCAACATACAGAAAAGGAGGATGTTCTACTGGACGTTCTGCAGGCGTAACTGCCAAACAACCACAGAGAGACAGAGCACTTACTGCATGTGAGATTACTGAATTTGTAATTGATTTGTTTTTGTATTGAAAAGGTATGGGCTATGTTGCTCTTCACCAGATAGCCTTCTTACCCGATAGAGAATGATGATAGGCAGTTATTTAGATGAGGTGTTATGGATACCTCTGGTCACTCACTAGGCCTCAACAAAACACATAATACGCCGTGCACACATACTTTAGACAAGACAACCATTTTCCTTGTGGTCCAAAATGACACTGGATGCTTTTTAGTAGACCTGTAACATTTTATACAGCTGATAGTTATCAACCACTTAAGATTGTTGATATTTGTAATTCCAGGGAGCGCTTTTGAAAATGTTTGTACAATGGTTTTTTTCAAGCATAGTAGTATGAATCCTATTGAAAATGTTTGTTTATCAGCTAACGACACAGTCGTTCCTCATCCCTAGAATGGCCCCTCATAGTTTACTAAACATTGTCATCGTCTTGAACAGAAGCACAGCTGGGGTACTTTGTTTCTAACGGAGTAGAGTTTTCACCAATCATGCTCCTCTGTCTCTCTTGGGAAAGGATGAAGTAGAGGTTAGAGGGTGAATAGGATGTGATTCAGTAGTGAACACAGTACCACTGTCTGTTCAGGCAACATTTAACATTACATAATGTGTAAATGTTGTGTAAGAACAGTGATATAAAACTGTTCATTTTTGTTTTCCAAGAAAAAACTGAAAATGGAGTACAGAAGTAGTAGCTAATGGCTCCATCACTGCTTTGACTTCGTTTATCCAGGAGAGACTTGGTGTCGTCCCTCATACCAGGAACTGAGGGGAACATAGTTGTGGTTTGGATCAAATGTTTGTTTTCTTATTTTGATTTGTTTTTCCCCAAACTATAGTATTGAACTCTCCTTGCCCTGTCTTTGGTAGTTTATACGAGTAATGATAATCACAAACAACTGATGTAATGACGCAAACTGAAGATAGCTGGCCTGTCTTACCGTAGGGGACAAGAGCAAAGATTCTTGTCTTTAGGAAACTAGCGGATCCAGATTGACTTTGGTCCACCTTTAATTTATAGTTTCTTTTTTCATTTTACTCTTCGTGAAGGTAAATGGGAATATGCACTAAATGTATTTATTTGACATAAAAATGCAGATATGTACCATTGGTTAAATGATCTGTCTGCTGTAAAAGCATGTATATTTGATGTCTGTATTACAGTAGGCCGTACTTAGTTTATCAGTAGATGCGCTTTTTTTGTTCAAACACAGGGGCTCAATGTTGAAATCTGTATTTATGTCTTTTTTATTTAGACAATTCTGTGTGCACTTGCCTAGCCGAAGCAGAATATACGGTCCATCATAAGATTGTAGCAAACTTTTAAATCTTGTAAAAAAAAAAAAAAATGTTTATTTATGTCAGTTTAACTAATAAAATCATTACTTTTCTATATAGGTTTGATGTTTGTTCAATTATTTTATCATCAAATCAAAATCTATTTGTCACATGCGCCGAACGCAAAAACCTTACCGTGAAATGCTTACTTACAACAATGCAGAGTTTAAAAAAGAAAAATGTGCTAAATAAACTAAAAGGAAAAACAGTAACACAAAATGACAATTACAAGACTATATACAAGGGGTACCAGTACCGAGTCAACGTGCTGGGGCACAGGGTCGTCGAGGTAATATGTACATGTAGGTAGGGGTAAAGTGACTGTGCATAGATAAGAGTAGCAGCAGCGTATGGGAAGAGTGAAGGAATGTGAATGTGTGGCATCAATATTTTATTTATTTAACGAGGCAAGTCATTTAAGAACATATTCTTATTTACAATGACGGCTTCCCCCGCCAAATCCGGATGACGCTGGACCAATTGTGCGCCACCCTATGGGACTCTCAATCACGGCCGGTTGTGATACAGCCTGAAATCAAACCAGGGTCTGTAGTGACACCCCTAGCACTGAGATGCAGTGCATTAGACCGCTGCGCCACTCAGGAGCCCACGTGTGCGCGACCGTGTGTGTGTGTTTTGCAGTATCAGTGTAGTATGTGTGTGGTTAGAGTCCGGTCAGTGTACATTGAGCCTGTGCAAAAGAGTCTATGCAGAAAAATATATTAAACAAGAATAAAATAAGGGGGTCAATGTAAATAGTTTGGGTAGCCATTTGATTAACTGTTCAGCAGTCTAATGGCTTGGGGGCGTATAAGCTGTTAAGGATCCTTTTTGTCCCACACTTGGCGCTCAGCTCCGCTTGCTGTGCGGTAGCAGAGAAAACAATTGACCATTTTTAGGTCCTTCCTCTGACACCACCTGATAGAGGTCCTGGATGTCAGGAAGCTTGGCCCCAGTGATGTACTTGGCCGTCCACACTACCCTCTGTAGCGCCTTGCGGTCAGATTCCGAGCAGTTGCCATACCAGACAGTGATGCAGCCAGTCAAGATGCTCTCAATTGTGCAGCTGTATAACTTTGAGGATCTGAGGACCCGTGCCAAATCTTTTCAGCCTCCTGAGGGGGAACAGGCATTGTTGTGCCCTCTTCACAGCTGTTTTGCTGTATTTGAACCATGATACACTAAGTCCTTAGTGATATGGACACCAAGGAACTTGAAGCTCTAGACCCACTCCACTACAGCCCTGTTGTTGTAAATTAGAGGCGTTGTGTGCCTTCCTTTTCCTGTAGTCCACGATCAGCTCCTTTGTCTTGCTCACGTTGAGGAAAAGGTTGTGGTCCTTGCACTACACTTCTAGGTCTCTAACCTCCCTATAAGCTGTCTCATCATCGTCAGCGATCAGGCCTACCACCGTCGTGTTGTCGGCAAACTTAATGAGGGTGTTGGAGTCGTGCTTGGCCACACAGTCGTGGGTGAACAGCCCCCGTGTTGAGGGTCAGTGAGGCGGATGTGTTGTTGTCTACCCTCAACACCTGGGGGCGGCCCATCAGGAAGTCCAGGATCCAGTTGCATTGGGAGGTGTTCAGTCCCATTGACCTTAGCTTAGTGATGAGCTTGGAGGGCACTAAGGTGTTGAACGTTTAGCTGTAGTCAATGAATAGCATCCTCACATAGGACCTCCTTTTGTCCAGGTGGGAAAGAACAGTGTGGAGTGCAATTGAGATTGCGTCATCTGTGGATCTGTTGGGGTGGTATGCAAATTGGAGTGGGTCCAGGGTTTCTGGGATGATGGTGTTGATGTGAGCCATGACCAGCCTGTCAAAGCATTTCATGGCTACTGATATGAGTGCTACAGGGCAGTAGTCATTTAAGCAGGTTACCTTGGCATTCTTGGGCACAGGTACTATGGTGGTCTGCTTGAAACATGTAGGTATTACGGTTAATGTCCCGTTGGTAGGATCTGGCTCGTCGACCTCTGTAGCGGCGTCTCCCTTTCTTACAAATGACGGGGATTTGGGCCTGGTCTGGGAAGAGCAGTATATCCTTCACATCGGATTCATTAAAGAAAAACTCCTCGTCCAAGGTGAGTAATCACTGTTCTGATGTCCAGAAGGAAACAATGGCAGAAACATTATCTACAAAAAAAGTTAACACAGCACAAAAAAACACAAAATAGGTCGTGACCCATGAAATGGCGGCCATCCCCTCACGCCATTTTAACATAAATGCATAACGCTATGAATAGTGGATGTGTCACATCATCCTTTACAGACTTAAACAGAAAGTTTAAAATGACGTGACCAAACCAAAGGTCTACCCTGGTCATACCCAGCTCCAGTCATTATACCATATGGTGTAACCCTCGTCTTTACCCTACAGCTACTGTCATATGATGTAACCCTCGGTCTTTGTGGGCTATACTCAGCCTTGTCTCAGGATGGTAAGTTGGTGGTTGAAGATATCCCTCTAGTGTTGTGGGGGCTGTGCTTTGGCAAAGTGGGTGGGGTTATATCCTTCCTGTTTGGCCCTGTCCGGGGGTGTCCTCGGATGGGGCCACAGTGTCTCCTGACCCCTCCTGTCTCAGCCTCCAGTATTTATGCTGCAGTAGTTTATGTGTCGGGGGGCTAGGGTCAGTTTGTTATATCTGGAGTACTTCTCCTGTCCTATTCGGTGTCCTGTGTGAATCTAAGTGTGCGTTCTCTAATTCTCTCCTTCTCTCTTTCTCTCTCTCGGAGGACCTGAGCCCTAGGACCATGCCCCAGGACTACCTGACATGATGACTCCTTGCTGTCCCCAGTCCACCTGGCTGTGCTGCTGCTCCAGTTTCAACTGTTCTGCCTTATTATTATTCGACCATGCTGGTCATTTATGAACATTTGAACATCTTGGCCATGTTCTGTTATAATCTCCACCCGGCACAGCCAGAAGAGGACTGGCCATCCCACATATGCTCTCTCTAATTCTCTCTTTCTTTCTCTCTCTCGGAGGACCTGAGCCATAGGACCATGCCCCAGGAATACCTGACATGATGACTCCTTGCTGTCCCCAGTCCACCTGACTGTGCTGCTTCTCCAGTTTCAACTATTCTGCCTTATTATTATTCGACCATGCTGGTCATTTATGAACATTTGAACATCTTGACCATGTTTTGTTATAATCTCCACCCGGCACAGCCAGAAGAGGACTGGCCACCCCACATAGCCTGGTTCCTCTCTAGGTTTCTTCCTAGGTTTTGGCCTTTCTAGGGAGTTTTTCCTAGCCACCGTGCTTCTACACCTGCATTGCTTGCTGTTTGGGGTTTTAGGCTGGGTTTCTGTACAGCACTTTGAGATATCAGCTGATGTACGAAGGGCTATATAAATAAATTTGATTTGATTTGATTTGATTCGTCTGTTGTCATATTTTGCAACCCTTGTCCATTGTCATATGGTGAAACCCACTCTCCCAATAACTCAGTGTAGATATCTGAACCACAGGGGACCTGGGGAGTAAACAGAACCAGATTGGAGACAATGAAAAATGACTCACATTCATTATGTGTATAACATGGGTGTGTTTGGGATATGTGTATGGAATATACTGTACGTGTAGTGTGTGTATGGGAAATGTGGGTGGTTGTAGAGTGTTCCTGGGGAATGTGATTCTCTGGGTCCGCTCTGAGAGATATGTTTAACAAGCATATGGTCTGGAGATGACCCTCTTTTCTTTACACTTCCATACAGAGGGACCTCAAAGGCTTGCAGCACATTGCTAAACAATGCCCTCCCTGTGTTGAAGATGGAGTGATTTGTAATGGAAAATGTGGGTAAGGTATAAATGTAGTTGTTCAGGTTGAATTACAACATTGCTCTCAGAGAGATCTTATTTCTAGGATTATATATTCTGCTCCAAAACAGTTCCACTCTTCTCATATCATATCATATCATCATATCATCTGTCGGATAACAATTGCACATTTTTAGGGAGGTTGGTTCCTGTATATGAGAGGTTGTGCAGTCAGAAAAGGGGAGACTGTTGTTCAGAAATTGTCAATCCCTTTTAGACAAACCATGCACTTCATGAACAATGCTTACAAAGTTTCACAATGTTTGGCAGCTATAGTACCTTCAGCTCTCTGCACACTTTAAATGTGCGTTTCACAAGGGTATTGCATTTGAATTTTAAATAGACTGAGTATACAGGACACACTTCCGCAATGATTCATTATATTTTGAAGTCACTTGATTTCCCAATGTCTGGAACTGACAAGAAACCATTCAAATGTGTTGTCAGTCAAATTTGTGCAAGGCTTGCCCAAAATGTGTGTGCAGGCACACACAAAAACATAGATAAATATTTGCATTTGGCAAAGCTGAAGAATTTAGCGTTTCACTTTATTGGGCTCCCGAGTGGCGCAGCGGTCTAAGCACTGCATCTTAGTGTAAAAGGCGTCACTACAGTCCCTGGTTTGAATCCAGGCTGTATCACATCTGGCTGTGATTGGGAGAACCATAGGGCGGCGCACAATTGACCCAGCGTCATCCGGGTTTGGCAGTCATTGTAAATAAGAATTTGTTCTTAACTGAGTTGCCTAGTTAAATAAAAAATACAATTGTTCACATACTGTATGTAAAAGCACAAAGCTCTACAGCAATGAAGGGCCATTTGCCAAGGCATGTCAATATGGAATTTAACCTGCAGTCCTTTGAGGGACGCGTTACTGCTGACTGGCAGTTTCTCTACATCTCCAGTGTGAGGGAGTTGACTGTTCCGTGACTATATGCTAAATACAGACCAAAGACATATTCAACTTGACTCGTGACTATTCCAAATCACTGTTAGTTCTTTCAGGTCACAGACATGATTTTAATGTCTCCTCTATTGAAGAGAATAATGTCTCAGCTGGGAGGTGGAGTAGGTTTGTAACTACAGGGGTGTTTTCCTCAGTAAATATCAGAGACATTGATACAGCTTCTCCTCATGCCATAAGCGAACTATGGGTGCTTGACCTAATGAGGTTCTGTGGTATGGGGGAAATAGCTGATTTACGAAGCAGCTGGATGCTTTGTTATGTACTGTCAGGTTCTTTAGCAGTTTGCATGGTTACACACACACACTCCTCTGGCGCTGAGTCAGCGTGGCCAGCTATTTTCACAAACCATGCTCTCTGGTTTGTCTTTGCCCCAGTAGAGCCCAGACATAGTTGGCTGTTTGAAGCTGACGTTTTAACAACTGTGATAATACTAACATTAGTACAATTTAAACAATAACAGTGGGAGATTTACAGGACGTTGTGTAGACGTTTGGGCGTGTGAATATAAGAGGACTGTTAAGGGCCCTTGTCAGAGCCTGGGTGAGTTGATGAAGTCTACTTGTGATATATATATATATATCTCTCTCAGAACAATGGAGCTCCAGTTGGACAATTACTTACTGGCCGACTCCTTAGATGCCCCTCGGATTAATAAAGTTGTATTGAATTAAAATTACTCATTAGATGGCCGGACTGCAACAGATGAACCCCTCTTTCATATCTTGTACGGATTTACGATATGTGTCCTCTCCTCACCACCTGTTGGGCTTAGCAGGAGCCTATGTGGTCGTCAGTCAGCATGGTGAGATCATTTCTACATCTGTCCTCATCTCCGTTCTTGTAAATCTTACAGACATGTCAGTAGCATTAGTTATGGCACCACACTGCAGAGCATCAGGCCAATATGATATGTCTCCATCACAATCTGTTTAGCTTGGATCGAGGATTACATTTATCACACAAAAATGGTTTGGGTTTGATACACCCTCAACATTTGTTTCAATTACATTTGAATTGAACAAATTCCACAAACAAGTCCCTGAAAACCCCTTGTGCTTCTTTGTGATCAATTGCTAGCCCACAGACAGACATACATCTGGAATTTATACCCAGAGGTCTTTTTGGGTTGTAATAATGTCAAAACAGGAAAGCGTGGGGTTCACACAGAGAAAGAGAGCGGGAATCCCCAGTTGAGTCACACAAAACATGTAGCATTAATCTCACTGTAATCCCTGGATCAGGTGAGCTCCGCTCAGATTAAATAACCGGTGACTAAAACAGTCAATTAGTCAATCAGACACTTCGTGTGCTCATCTGCATTTCAACCTACAGGTAATTGACAAAATAATGGAAATACTTAAGTAAATGAGGGCTACAAAGTATATTGAAAGCAGGTGCTGTTCCTGAGTTAATTGGTTAATTAACATCTCATCATACTCAAGGTCATTGTTTTGACTACCATAGGATGACAATGCCCCCATCCACAGGGCACGAGCGATCACTGAATGGTTTGATGAGCATGAAAACAATGTAAACCAAATGCCACGGCTGCCTCAGTCACTAGATCTCAGCCCAACTGATTCTGACAGCATTTTCCACCACCATCAACAAAACATCAAATGGAATTCCTAATGGAAGAATGGTGTCACATTCCTCAAATAGAATTGCACACTTGTAGAATCTATCCATTGAAGAGCTTCTGGCTCCTGGTGGACCAACACCTTTAAGACACTGTTGGTGATTCCTTTATGTTGGCAGTTATTTGTAGGTCTGTGATCCTAGCCTTGTGTGAATGAAAGGCCGGGGCTGTAAAAGGTTGAGTGTGTGTGATGGTGGGTCCGGATTGAATGGTGATGTACTTCCTTTTACTATCAAACAGCTCAATTATCGTACAAATGATGAGGAACTCTTATAGTAAATAGTGTGTTGGTGTAAACAGCTGAGGGTGTGATGCTGATATGCTCTCCAGGAAGCAGTTAGGGGAGAGTGGGGTAAGTTGAGCCAAAGGCCTAGTGGAGCAACCCCTTGTTTCAACACGAAATGAATCATGTGACCAAACATTTTGGAACATCTCATAATTTCAAGAAGTCTGAAAGAAGAAGCCAAATGGAAAAAGCGGTAAGCAAGTGATAATCCCACAAGTTGACACTTTCACTCAATGCAGGCGGTGGAGGGACGGGACAGTGGGGGAACGAAAGATGGCGGAAGCGGATGAAGTGGATTCTGAATACAATGGCGGTAGAATCAAGGAGAATTGGAGTATTGTCCAAAATAATGGAAAAGTAGTGTACAGTGATGAGAATGACCCTTCGTATCTACCAGGAGTACAGTTTGTTAATGAGGAGCAGCTGAGCAGAGTACCAATCTTGAAGAAACCATTTTAGTTATCCAAACTGCTGGAGAGAGTGCTGGGTAAAGTGAAGTCTGTGAGGATCACGAGAGGTGGACTTGTTTAGTTTGTTTGTGCTTCTGTGGATCAGAAGGAACGTGCGTTGTGTCTTGATAAGTTTGAAGTGTCGTGGGTGTCTCTTCTGAACAGGGCACCCCTCAGGGGGGTTATATCTGGCGTCTCGTGGGAATTCAATTTTGAAGATATGAGAAATATTCCTGGGTTGATTGAAGCGCGTCGGATGAATCGTGTGGTGAAAAAGTGAAGAGTTTTGTTTTTTGATATTGAGTCTCTCCCTACTCACATGCAGTTAACTACAGAATCAGAGCATTTATCACAATACCAATGCAGTGGGATCATTGTAAAGCTTTTGGTCATGTATCAAGTGTTGGCAGAAGGAGAAGCCGAGATGTCCAAGTTGTGGAAAAGATCGTATTATGTGTTGTAATAGTGATGAATGTGACATGCTGCAATTGTGGTGGGAACCACGAAGCCACGTCTTTCGATTGCCCCACAAGGGTGAAAGAGAATGAGGTGGCCAAAGTCAGGGTTGTACAGAGCATTTCATACGCAGCAGCTGTGAAAAGGGTTGAGGATTTGAATGGTGCACCAGAAGAGTCCATGGTAGTGGATAGGCCTTCACTGCAGACTACAGGGTCCTGACATTTTAAAGGTTAAGAAGGTGGACTTTGTGGCCTTTATAGCTATGGTAATTAATGGCACCGCCAAGGTGGAGAGAAGGTCCAGGAAGATAGAAATCATAGTGGATGTGGCGGAGCGATTCCTGGGGCGGAAAGATTTCTCAGCGAAGGAGTTACATGGAATATTGGCACAAGCCGTACCACCCTCAGGTCCTAGAGCCGTACCACCCTCAGGTCCTAGAGCCGTACCACCCTCAGGTCCTAGAGCCGTACCACCCTCAGGTCCTAGAGCCGTACCACCCTCAGGTCCTAGAGCCGTACCACCCTCAGGTCCTAGAGCCGTACCACCCTCAGGTCCTAGAGCCGTACCACCCTCAGGTCCTAGAGCCGTACCACCCTCAGGTCCTAGAGCCCGAGAAGGGAGATATGGAGAATTAAGAGGAGGAAGTAGTGTCAGATTTGTTTGTTTTGGCAATGTACTATTTTTATTGGGGTATGGCTACATCATCCCTATTACGTATGGATTTTAATTTGGGGGGCGTTCAACCCATCCAGTTGGTGGCAGTTCTCTATAAAACCCACAGAAGCAAGCTAGTTATGTCTAAAAAAACTGAATCCACATTTGCATTATAGGTTTCATAATGCTTGTATCTAAACCAAAGTAGATTGTTTAATACATCAGTGGGGTCTAAGCTATGAGGTCCTAAACCTAGCATGAAAGTGAATCCTTGTAGCTGTGTGGGCTAATAGTCCAAATGTTTGCCTTGGAAAGGCAAGTTGAGCCAATGGCCACTGTACCCCATACAAATGATTACATTTGGTCATTTTTATGCATAATATGTTTGCGATGTGTCATGCATATGAACTCGATGCATTACTGTTAGAGAGCAGATATCATGCCCCATGTATACAAATGTAAAACAAGTAGGGGTCTAGCACCATGGAGGAAGAGAGATATAAATTCGAGCAGCAGTAAGAGATGAAAATATAGACTTAATGACACTGAGGTACATTGACACAAAATAAAAAATACAAATGTACCTGCAGAGGCACACAAGGTCTAAAATCCCACTGCAAACAACCAGAGACAGGCCAAAGTACAATGAAAGGTTCTTTATAAACTCAGCTTTTCCAAAAATGACAATACACAGTATCACAGCAGACAGATCAGAAAGGTAGAAAAAGGGTGGGATTTATGGCTTTAGGCTTACTCTGAGCACCAAGTCAAACTAACACAGCAGTTGATTTACTCACAGAGCGGTGGCCAATGCTCATTTGGCTCTACCCAAGCAGGGTTCGACTTTTGCTCCAGATCGACTTTTTCTCCAGAGCAGGGGTCGTTAGTCAATGGTTGGTCCGGAAGTCGATGGGTGAGTCTGTTGTCAGTAGCAAGTTGCCGGCTGTTCCTCCCTACGCACTGGCCCAGCTGAGTGGTAACGTTTGGTGTAGCCTCTCAGAGCTGTGTCGGGCGTCATGGGGGACACAAAACATACAATTACATTATGTACTGGCCAGCAATTGGAGTCACACTGACACCTTGGAAATAAGCACTTTCCTTTAGCAGTTCTATTGAGAGCGTTGTAGGAGTTGAACTCTTGGTAGCCTGACTCGGTTGTTGGTGGCTGTTCGCTGGGCTGTTTCTCACACGTTTGAAACAAGCACTTTCCTTTAGTAGTGCTATAGAGAGCGTTGGGATTTGTGTATTTTTCCCACAGCAGGTGGAGAGGCGCAGCAACGATGTTGACATCCGTTATTCGAGAGGTCCCTGGTCCGAAGGGCGCCCTGAAAGTAAGTTCCAGTTCCTTTTAACTCTAGTTCTGGGGCTTGTTTAGCAATTCGTTTGTGGAGGGAGGAGGTTATAGGGAATTGGCAACAGCTGTCTCAATGTCCCTTTAGTCCATGCCAATCTGCAGAATCACAGCATACCATGCAAGCAATATTTTTTTCTCCGTGCAATGCATTTAGATTTCACACGTAAGAATATAAGGAATTAAGGGAAAAGGCAATCGTTGTAAACACAGCACACATGATTAAAAAACACTCAGAAATAGGCATGACATCAAATAATAAGGCATGGTGATACGCAATATAAAGAGAATGACAGTCTCTAGTTTTGTAAGAATCTGTGTCACTTGTGATATTTACATGGATT
This sequence comes from Oncorhynchus clarkii lewisi, assembly GCF_045791955.1. NCBI lineage: Eukaryota > Metazoa > Chordata > Actinopteri > Salmoniformes > Salmonidae > Oncorhynchus > Oncorhynchus clarkii. The sequence continues at coordinate 68,383,949 of NC_092149.1, forward strand.
CTAATTATTTCCAGGGATACACAACATCCGGCAATATATGTATCTTTGTTAGAAATAATACTATATTTCCCTTTCCATAGTGATGCTGCTGGATGTTAGCCATGGTTCAACTTACCCCTCTCTCCCCTACTGTAGTAACCCATAAATCCCTGCCGTGTGTCTAAAACTCTAACTTATCTCAGGGGAGGCCTGGCACTTCAAACAGCAACATGCTAACATTTCAGGAAACACATCAGCACTTGGTTCTGGGAAGTAACAAAGATACTTTATACTCAGCTTCTTCATTCACTCACTGAGGTAAACACCTGTTTGATAAACACCTGTTTGATTTACTACAACTACACAAACTGTTGGAAATTGATATCTCCACGCACAGTGCAGTGATCGTTTTAAATAGTGACGACCGTGATGTGTAGGTGATGATGATGATGATGATGATGATGGTAGTATTAATGATGGTGATGGTGGTGATGGTGATGATGATGATGGTATTAATGATGGTGGGGGTGGTGATGATGATGATGATGGTGGTGGTATTAATGAGGATGGTGGTGGTGATGATGATGATGATGATGATGGTGGTATTAATGATGGTGGTGGGGATGATGATGATGATGATGATGGTGGTATTAATGATGGTGGTGATGATGATGATGATGATGGTGGTATTAATGATGGTGGTGATGATGAGGATGGTGGTATTAATGAGGATGGTGGTGGTGATGGTGATGATGATGATGATGGTGGATTAATGATGGTGGTGGGGATGATGATGATGATGATGATGATGATGGTGGTATTAATGATGGTGGTGATGATGATGATGATGGTGGTATAAATGATGGTGGTGGTGATGATGATGATGATGATGGTGGTATTAATGATGGTGGTGATGATGATGATGGTGGTATTAATGATGGTGGTGGTGGTGGTGGTGAGTACATATGCTGAGGAACATTGGTGAATGTACATGCAGGATGGAGTCAGTGTTCAACAGACATCTCTCTACTGATGGATACTCTGGTGGGTTTATTTAGGCTTGGCACTGTGTGCAGTCCTTCTGCAAGCATAATGTCACCATAAGAACAAGACTAAATAGAGCCAAGAAGATGACTATCAAATAAGCATGTCAAAAAAGTCACTACAGTATTTACTAGCTGTCAGTGTGTGTTAGTTTGTGTGTGTGTGTCTCTGTGTCAGTAAGCAAACTCAGACTGCATCAGTTTGTGAGTGCGCACATATGGGCGTGTGCATGTGTGTGGGTGTATACAGTGTGACCTGTGTGACGTACTGCAGCAATGGTAGTGACTCAGTGAAGGCTTCTGCCAGGACAATGTCAACGTCTGAGACCCAAACCAGCGGCTCCCAGACTTCCCAAACCACCAACAACAAGCTACATGCCCAGCCAGAGGACCAGGAATGTCATTCATATGGTCCTGATTTCCCCCCTCCCTCCACCCTTCCATCCCTCCATCCCCTCTTTCCATCCTATGCGGAGGGAGGAGAGAGACTGTTGGATCCAGAGTAGGGATGGCTCATCTCCAGCTTGGTATCTGCTTGCACAGACAGCTACCCTCCGCCGCATGCAAACACTGGCTTTATAAATCCCCTAATCTATGTTTCCCCTTAATAACTATGGAGACTTTAAGACTGCCAGATACAATTTGTAGCCCTTAGTAGCTACGTGTTATATATACAGATGTTTTTAATTGCTCCAAGCCTAATACACAAAATGAGAGCAGTGTTGTTGCCAAGCATGTTTCCCTGTAGCCAAAGCACAACACAGCATTTCTTCTCAACATAAGGAAGATGAACGTGAAAAGCCCAGTGGAGCTGGAAAGGCAACAGGCATGTTTCCATTGTGTTCTACCATAACTCATAATGAGACCTTTTTGCTGTAACTCTGAAGGGGAATTCAAATCACCCCTGTGGATCTCTCTGTACAGTATGTCTGTGTCAAACCAGGCCGATGTCAGCCAACTGCAATGTTTATTGCTTGAGGTTTGATGCATATTTCCTGCTCGTCATCTGGAACACAGTCTAGCAGTTCAAAAGTAGATTCCTCTCAGCTCAGCCCATGCAGCACGGCCTTGATATTCACCACAGCCACTGGGACGCGATCAATCTCCTGATCACTTCTCTCAGTTCAACTGCGTTTCTGATCTTCGTGGTCTTATCTGTGGAATCTCCGGTCTCTGAGCGGCCTAGCCGGTGTTCTCTGATCATGCCACCGAGCTCTCAGCACACTCATTTTATAACTAGTTTAAGAGCTGTCACCTTTGGCATAGAATGTCACTTTTCGACAGCGCTTAAAACAGGTTCATCAGGTTCAGAAGAAAGTTGTGGTTTTGTAAATGGATTTGGACCTTGATCAGGAATGATGAACACTTAAAAACAGAAGCCTTTAGTAGTCTTGAACAAGCTGAAGTGAAACAAGTCAAGATCTTCTGCAATTAGGCCTACCTAGTTAAACTATGTTTGCATTAAAACAAGTCTAAATTACTGAACAGGCAGGATCTTCTCTGAACATCACACACATTTCCACACATTTCCCCTCCATGCTCACAACCGGAACACTGAACCATAGAGAAATAACATGCTGCCTTTTGGGGTCATATGGAGCAGGGGTTCCTGGTCTTTTTGAGCTCCAAAACCCCTTAAAGGCCTCTGTAATTCTCCTGAGCTGAGACCCATTGGATAAACCAAACCAATGGTTCTTGTTAGAACCCATTCTGTGGCTACTGCCTTGAGGGAGTCTGAGGAGATCCAGCAGTAGGCCCCGGCCCATCTGGGAGATAGTGAGGTAATGGTGGAGGGTTGCTAAACGTCCCTGGTGAGGTAGCCATTTAACGATGTGGTGCTACAGATGACCTCTCTCACGTCCTGTGAGGTAAGGTCAACAGAGACCAGACTTCCAATCACCTACTGGCTGTCATCCTTTTGCCAAAAAAACAGCTCCTCTAAACCACATACGTCTCTCTCTCTCCACATGGCAGATTATTCCAGTATGTCATAAAAAAATAGAATTGTCCTCTGTTTTCGCTGGTGAAATCTATTATTTTCCTTTTCAACAAAAATAGTCAGTCATTTTCATTACTGTACATTTATTTTTTCCTCAAACTGTTCTATCCAATGACCTTTCCTATCCTTAAATAACATTTCAACTTGTATGTACAGGTGGTTAGGTGCAGACAGTAGGAGTCTTTAGTTTGTGTGTCTCTGTGTCAGTAAGTACAGTCAGGCTACATCAGTTTGTGCATCTGTACATATGCACATTGCAGTCATTTGTGGTTTTCCACATTGATCTAAGCGGGGTATGACTACATTACAATAGCTCTGAGTTGATTGAAGTTCTATTGAAACAGAATGAATAATCAATCTTAAAATCAAACCTCCTACTCCTTCCCATGCGCTGCACCTAACATAGTAAATGTAAATCCGAGATTCTGAAATGAGTAAAATACAGCATGTTAAGTTTGGTATGGTTACATAAGACAGATACGAAAGTAGGGTGGTTGATCGGGGTGGATGGGTGGTCGTATAATGCGAACTTCTAGCAAAACAAAGGTTTGTAAGTTTGAATCTCATCACAGATAACTTTAGCATTTTAGCTAATTAGGTACTTTTCAACAACTTACTACTGTTTAGCTACTTTGCAACTACTAGCATGTTAGCTAACCCTAATGCGAACGTCTAGCAACACAAAGGTTGTGAGTTTGAATCTCATCGTGGACAACTTTTAAACTACTAACATATTTGTTGCTTCTTTGCAACTACTTAACACATTAGCTAATCCTTCCCCTAACCCTAACTTTAACCCTTTTAGCTAACCCTTCCCCTAACCTGAACTATTTTAGCTAACCCTTCCCCTAACCCTATCCTTAACCCTTTAACCTAACTCCTAAACTTAACCCTAACCTTAACCTAACCCCTAGACTAGCTAATGTTAGCCAGCTAACTAACGTTAGCCACCTAGCTAGAAATTTTAACATATCATACGTTTTGTAAATTCGTAACATATAATACGAATTGAAATTCATAACATAACATACTAAATGGGTGATGAACATCCACAAATTAATACATACCATGCGAATAGTAACATATCATACATACTAAATGGAGTGTCACAGATTTACATACATAATAATACGAAATGCTCTGAGACCAGGTTGGCTCCCACTGCCATACAGCATTTCTGTTTTCACCAAAACCATGGTTCCCAACCTTTCTGTTATGACATACTCCACCTAAAGTTTTTCAGATGTTCCATTGACCCAATATTTCCAGCCACAGCACTGTCCAAAGCCCTGACCCAGTAGGATTTGGCACTGATAGATAAGTAGGTCCTGACCCACGGTTTGGGAAACTAAATCTCCAAATCGTGACACACAGATGAAATAACATGCAAGCCTAACGAAACCTCTGGCCACACACACACACACACACACACACACACACACACACACACACACACACACACACACACACACACACACACACACACACACACACACACACACACACACACACACACACACAAACATCCTTTTACCAGTCTCTAAACCCTGGGCTGGGCTCAACTCTGACTCCAGTACTAATTGTTGGATTAGAGAAGAGTCAGATGATATTTATGAGGGAGATTATGTGTATGTCAGGGGAGACAGATCACCTGGCAGAGATTAGACTCTATACAGGACAAAAGGCTAATCTCAGTTAATCCACCCATTGATTAAAATTAAACATGTCATCTACAGATGTTTCTGTAGTTAATCCATGTCTGTCTAGAATTAAAAATTGATTCTAGAGATGTTTCCTCACTCTATCCATCCGCTTGTCTGTCTGGGATACAGGAAACACTAGCAGAATCACTGCAGAACCAGCAGAGAAGTCAAGCATTAGATGCATGCACGCAAAAATACACACACAGTTTCTCATCGTCACACCACTAAAGTGGGAGAATTTGAGGGACCTGTTCTCCATTCTCTCCTCTTTCTGTTGGAAGGACTGACATCCTTCTGTGTGTCTAAGGGGAGACTGATGGAGAAACCTCACACACACAGCCGGGTCCACAGTTACAGGTCTTGCACTGAGAGTTCCATTAGCTGCCGGTCCAAGGCAGCACTGTATGTGTGAAGGGTTCCAACACTAGAGCCATCCAGAAAATGTGTTTACATTAGGAGGATTAGCTAGCAGGGTTGGATGAGACCAGCAGGGACAGGTGACTCACACAGAACATAACACTGGGAAATATTGGGAGACAGAAGCCACACTACCGTTCAAAAGTTTGGGGCCACTTAGAAATGGCCTTGTTTTTGAAAGAAAAGCCTTTTTTGTCCATAAAAATAACATCAAATTGATCAGAAATACAGTGTAGAATTTGTTAATGTTGTAAATTACTATTGTAGCTGGAAATGGCATATTTTTTATGGAATATCTACATAGGCGTACAGAGGTCCATTATCAGCAACCATCACTGCTGTGTTCCAATGGCACGTTGTGTTAGCTAATCCAAGTTTATCATTTTAAAAGGCTAATTGATCATTAGAAAACCCTTTTGCAATTATGTTAGCACAGCTGAAAACTGTTGTCCTGATTAAAGAAGCAATAATAATGGCCTCTTTAGACTAGTTGAGTATCTGGAACATCAGCATTTGTGGGTTTGATTACAGGCTCAAAATGGCCAGAAACAAAGAACTGTCTTCTGAAACTTGTCAGTCTATTCTTGTTCTGAGAAATGAAGGATATTCCATGTGAGAAATTGCCCAGAAACTGAGGATCTCGTACAACGCCTCAAAAGTCCTCAACTGGCAGCTTCATTAAATAGTACCCGTAAAACACCAGTCTCAACGTCAACAGTGAAGAGGCGACTCCGGGATGCTGGCCTTCTAGGCAGAGTTGCAAAGAAAAAAACATATCTCAGACTGGCCAATAAAAATAAAAGATTAAGATGGGCAAAAAAACACAGACACTGGACAGAGGAACTCTGCCTAGAAGGCCAGCATCCCGGAGTCGCCTCTTCACTGTTGGCGTTGAGACTGATGTTTTACGGGTTCTATTTAATGAAGCTGCCAGTTAAGGACTTTTGAGGCGTCAGTTTAAAAAATAACAGGCTGTCGTGATCATGCACTGAAAAGCACTGACTGATTCTCGTACGCATAAATGCACCTCATGTGTTTGGTAATTCTGTGTTCTAAAGAGAGACAGATGTAGGCAGTAAATTTACTGTAAAACCAATTACGTTAACCACTCCAAGACTCAGAGACCACATGCACACACACGGATGCACACACACACACACACACACACACACACACACACACACACACACACACACACACACACACACACACACACACACACACACACACACACACACACACACACACACACACACACACACACAAACAAACAAACAATTTACTTTGAGGTACAGCTGATTATAGAGAGTAGCCAGTAGAGTTGAAAGGCATTCCTAGCCCCCTCACTGTACCTACATGACACATACAGTTTCCTAGCCCTTCTGCAGGACACACATAGTTAGAACCACAACACAAGAGCTGGCTAAACTGAGCCCTCAGCAGGAGACCTAGTGACTGGGCCATTATAAACCCTACCTGTCATTATAAAACATACCTGTCAGAGCCCTCAGCACCCACTCACACATCTACTGCATGCACATGAAGCAGATGTGAGGCTCTGATATGAACTAGCAACTGAGCACTACCATTGTCCAGCGTATAAAGGTCCAATGCAGCTGTTTTTATCTCAATATCAAATCCTTTCTGGTTAACTATTAAGTACCTTACTGTGAATGTTTTCAATTAAAATGGTCAAAAATAAATAATAATTGTTTCTTAGCTAAGAGCAATTTCTCAAGCAAGATTTTGCTACAACTGTCTGGGAGTGGTATGATTGGGTGGGAGAAGCTGTTATTGGCAGAAAGGTTGGGAACTAAGGCAAGAGAAAACTCCATCCCACCAAAACATGCAAAAATGTCTGCAGTTTTTTTCAAACAGATCACACAGTAAAATGACATTATCATAATTTTCACAATTTCACAGTATTATTCCAACTTCATAGTGTGGAAATATACAGTCAGTATATTTAGGACCGTTTATTAGGTACACCCATCTATTACCGGGTTGGACGCCGCTTTGCCTCCAGAACAGCCTGAATTCTTTGGGACTTTCCACAGAGATGTTGGTCCATGCTGTCTAGACGGCATCAAGCGGTTGCTATGTACAGATTGGACGGTGGTACACCACCACCACCAACCTGTACTGTTGACACCAGGCAGGAGGGGTCCATGTACTCTTACACCAAATCCTGACTCTGCCATCAGCATGACGTAACAGGAACCAGGATTCGTCGGACCAGGTGATGTTTTTCCACTCCTCAATTGTCCAGTGTTGGTGATTGCATGCCCACCGTCTTCTTGTTTTTAGTTGATAGGAGTGAAACCCGGTGTGGTAGTTTGTGGCAATAGCCCATCCGTGACAAGAACTGACAAGTTGTGCTTTCCGAGATGCCGTTCTGCACACTAATGTTGTACTGCGCTATTATTTGTCTGTTTGTTGCCTGTTGGCTTGCACGATTCGTGCCATTCTCCTTCGACCTCTCTCATCTACAAACTGTTTTCACCAAGAGGACTGCCGTTGACTGGATTTTTTTTAAGCAAGCTAGTTGTTGCCTTACTACAAAAGTTATTTCAAATGTACACAAGAATACATACAGATACATTACCAACACTTTACCTCAAGAAGCAACTGTCCTGGTCAATAGTTTAATTTACAGAATAACCATCATTCTTTCTGCTGTGAGAGTGGGCTGGGCCTGCTTCTGTTTCACAGTCACTGTATCCTGTCCAGCTAACACACACACACACACACACACACACAGATAAACACACACACATACAAACACACAAAGATAAACACACGCATACATAAACACACACTGAGACAACATGGTTCTAAGAAAGAGTGACAGCATATACATCCAGAAGACTCTTGTTCTCTCATTCCTAATCTAGACATGATTTATATTAAACTAAAATAAATCTGTCACATCGGCCATGTATATGCAGGGTTGTGGAGTAGCTGATTACGTGTAATCTGATGATTATTTTTTTTAAACTGTATTCAGTTACTTTACCAGCAAAAATATTGTAATCCGATTACAGATACTTTTGAAAAAATTGATGGTTACTTCTTGGATTACTTTTAAATTCAACTACTTACTACTGTTTGTTTTCTCAATGACATTCAATTCAGCATTGAAAAAAGGTGCAAGTTTAACTTTGTTCCACCTGACCAAGTCAGACCACAAGTCCGAGACACCATTGATGACACACCAAATGATGGGTCGTTTTTGTCTTCTTCTAATACCTCTTCGGGGGAAAGTAATCCAAAACTAATCAGATTACGTTACTGAGTTTGGGTATTCCAAAAGTTACGTTACTGATAACAATTGTGTGTGTGTGTGTGTGTGTGTGTGTGTGTGTGTGTGTGTGTGTGTTCAGTTGATGCTGACCAGCCGTTACTCCAGTTTGACGGATGTTTGTTGAACATTGGTTTAGAGTTAGCTGGAGCTTGACATTTTCCCACCGAGTTGTGCCCATTATTTATTTTATTCACCACAAAGTCAAGTAAAAGGCTGTGCCAAACCGCCACATGGATTACCCTTAACTCTGGTCCTATATACAGTACCATACACCACTGCAGATACAGAACAAATCTAGCTCTACATAAATGGTCACCAACTCTGGTCCAGGGTATTGTTCAATGTTCAACAGCAGACTGTGAATGTATAGTGTATAGACAGTATACAGCTGTGAGTGTATTGTGTAACAGCAATAGCACAACTTTTGTGACCTTCACTGGTGTAACAAGTCGTCTGGGGGGGGGGGGGTCCCCCCGGATGTCGGGCTCTATGCCTGAAAATGCCCTTGTCCCCCCAAATTCCAACTCTCCAAAAAAGTTCTAAAAACTGCCAATAATGGATATTACCTGAAAAAGTATCTTATGCCGTTTCTTGCAATAGCCCTCTGTGACGTTAAAGAATATTTATCTCAAAACTGTGATTCCTAAAAGATGTGTCCGGAGATTTGGTCAACTCCGTCAGATTCGTCCAAAATCCAAAATTAATCTAGAATGAGCAGGGTCATCTATACTATACAGGGTCATTTATACTATACAGCGTCATCTATACTATACAGGGTCATCTATACTATAGAGCAGGGGTGTCAAAGTCAAATGGACGGAGGGCCAAATAAAAAAATCAGCTACAAGACGAGGGCCGGACTGTTCGAATGTTCATTGAAAAATTTTTAAATGACGCATATAGTCTAGTGAACCTAATTGAACCTACTGAAAACCTAACAAATATATTACAATATGATCAGATAAATAAAGCAATATTTTCTTATGGCTCTGTCAGTAATCTTTAATTTTCAACAGACACAAAAGACAAATTTCCTTTATATAAATATCCCCATAACATGAACATTAAATGAAAGAAACCGGTATTCAAGGCACCATCAGTAGACTATATTTTCTATTTTAGCAAAAGTGGGCTAAATTTACTTCAAAGAAAAAACAATAATAGCAATTTTCTATCATCCACTCAACTGAAATATTTTTAAAATATAATTGGATTGAAATACAAAAAAATAAAGTGCAAAAATCTATTAATCAAAAACAACACTTTGTTTAAGGAGAAGTAACATGCAGTGAAAACAAATATTAAATTTTAACTTTTAAACTTGAACTGAGTAAAAACTCTAAATATGTGATTGCACAGTAATGTTCACTTGTTTGAGGTTGAGGGTGATACTTGGTGGTGTCCCATCTTTTCCACAAGTTCATCAATGTTCGGGGTAAGGCTCTGAGCTGAAGAAATCCTCAGAATTGAGTGGAGGTGTTCAGCAGTAAGTCGACTTCTGTGTGATGTTTTGTTCAGGTTCATCAAAGAAAACAGTTGTTCACACAGGTATGTGCTGCCAAACATAGACAACGTTTGAGCAGCCTGGATGCGCAGCTGGGGCATTGTGCCGGGGAGGAAACGGGCGAACTCCGCAGCACCCACTGCCGCATATTTTGCCCTCAGTGCATCATTGCATTGGAGGTCAATCAACTCCATTTGGAGGTTTGGTGGTGAGCTTTCCACGTCAACAGCAAATGGGTTACCGAGCAGTTCCAACCTGCTTTTTTGTGCTTCAAAGTCAGCAAATCGGCGTCGAAAGTCAGCGGCAAGCATACCTATTTTATCAGCCAACTGTGTGCTCGGGAACGCACTGGTAGAGAGCTTCTCTTTCATGGTCTGGCAGCTGGGAAAGTGGCTCAAATTTTCTTTCCGCATCTGCGTCTCCCACAGAGTCAGTTTGGTTTTAAATGCCTTCACTGTACTGTACATATCAGAGATGACACGATCCCGACCCTGCAGCTGCAAGTTTATTGCATTCAGATGACTCGTAATGTCACACAGAAAAGCCATTTCACACAGAAACATTTCGTCTCGGAGTTGTGTTGTGTCTTTCCCTTTGCTGTCCAAGAACAGACAAATCTCCTCACGAAGCTCGAAACATCTTTGAAGCACCTTTCCCTGGCTTAGCCATCGCACCTCTGTGTGATAAGGCAAATCACCATGCTCCGTTTCTAACTCCGTCAGAAATGCCTTGAACTGGCGGTGATTCAAACCTTTGGCTCTGATAAAGTTAACTGTGCGCGTGATGATGCTCATTACATGCTCCATTTTCAAGGCTTTACCGCACAACGCTTCCTGGTGTATGATACAATGATAAGCTGTCAGCTCACCTGTCGCGTTTTCCTCTTGCATCTTTTCCCGTATCTTCGCCACCAGTCCGCTCCTGTGTCCACACATCGCAGGTGCTCCGTCGGTTGTCAAACCCACGAGTTTTTCCCAAGGCAGCTCCATCTCATTTACACATCTTGACACCTCTTCATACAAATCATGCCCCGTAGTTGTGCCATGCATAGGACGTAAAGCCAAAAACTCCTCTGTCACGCTTAGGTTGGAGTCCACTCCGCGGATGAAAATTGACAACTGGGCAATGTCAGAAATGTCGGTGCTCTCATCCACAGCCAAGGAATATGCAATAAAATCTTTTCCCTTTTTCACAAGCTGCTCTTTTAGATTGATGGACAACTGGTCTACTCTCTCGGCAATGGTGTTTCTGCTCAGACTCACATTTAAAAAGAGTTGCCTTTTTTCTGGGCAAACTTCGTCACAAACTTTAATCATGCAGTTTTTGATGAAATCCCCCTCCGTAAGTGGCCGGGCTGATTTAGCGATCTCTTCTGCCAAAATAAAACTGGCCTTGACAGCAGCCTGGCCTTGTGATTTGGCTTTTTTGAACAGAGCCTGTCGAGATTTGAGGCCTCGTTTTAATTCCTCTGCCTTTTGTAGCCTTTGTTCCATGTCCATATTCTTGTTTTTGTCCGCGTGTTTCGTTTCATAATGTCGTCTCAGATTATACTCTTTCAGTACCGCCACACTTTCTCCACACAGAAGACACACAGGTTTTCCAGCTACCTTCGTGAACATATACTCCGACTCCCACCTTGTTTGAAACCCCCGGTTCTCAGTATCCACCTTCCGTTTTGCCATTTTTGATGGGTATCTGAAAGTTAATTTTACTGTGATGCTGACGACTGCTGTGCCAATAAATATTGAAATGAAGCAGCCTACTGCTCGGTGCGTCACCTTTGCATTGTGGGAAATGTAGTATTGGTGCGTGTAAAAGATCTGCGGGCTGCCGGCTTGCTGCGGGCCGGTTCTAATAATAAATCAAGATCATCCCAGGGGCCGTAAAAAACCTTCTTGCGGGCCGGATGTGGCCCGCGGGCCTTGACTCTGACATATGTGCTATAGAGGGTCATCTATAATATAGAGGGTCATCTATACTATACAGGGTCATCTATAATATAGAGGGTCATCTATACTATAGAGGGTCATCTATACTATACAGGGTCATCTATAATATACAGGGTCATCTATACTATACAGGGTCATCTATACTATAGAGGGTAATCTATACTATACAGAGTCATCTATAATATACAGGGTCATCTATACTATAGAGGGTCATCTATACTATACAGAGTCATCTATAATATACAGGGTCATCTATACTATAGAGGGCCATCTATACTATACAGGGTCATCTATACTATACAGGGTCATCTATACTATAGAGGGTCATCTATAATATACAGGGTCATCTATACTATAGAGGGTCATCTATACTATACAGGGTCATCTATACTATAGAGGGCCATCTATACTATACAGGGTCATCTATACTATACAGGGTCATCTATACTATAGAGGGTCATCTATACTATAGAGGGTCATCTATACTATACAGGGTCATCTATACTATAGAGGGTCATCTTTAATATAGAGGGTCATCTATACTATAGAGGGTCATCTATAATATACAGGGTCATCTATACTATAGAGGGTCATCTGTACTATAGAGGGTCATCTATACTATAGAGGGTCATCTATACTATACAGGGTCATCTATAATATACATGGTCATCTATACTATAGAGGGCCATCTATACTATACAGGGTCATCTATACTATAGAGGGTCATCTATACTATACAGGGTCATCTATACTATAGAGGGTCATCTATACTATACAGGGTCATCTATACTATAGAGGGTCATCTTTAATATAGAGGGTCATCTATACTATAGAGGGTAATCTATACTATACAGGGTCATCTATACTATAGAGGGTCATCTATACTATACAGGGTCATCTGTACTATAGAGGGTCATCTATACTATACAGGGTCAGCTATAATATACAGGGTCATCTATACTATAGAGGGTAATCTATACTATACAGGGTCAGCTATAATATACAGGGTCATCTATACTATAGAGGGTCATCTATAATATAGAGGGTCATCTGTACTATAGAGGGTCATCTATAATATACAGGGTCATCTATACTATACAGAGTCATCTATAATATACAGGGTAATCTATACTATAGAGGGTCATCTATACTATAGAGGGCCATCTATACTATAGAGGGTCATCTATACTATAGAGGGTCAGCTATAATATACAGGGTCATCTATACTATACAGGGTCATCTGTACTATAGAGGGTCATCTATAATATACAGGGTCATCTATACTATACAGAGTCATCTATAATATACAGGGTCATCTATACTATAGAGGGTCATCTGTACTATAGAGGGTCATCTATAATATACAGGGTCATCTATACTATACAGAGTCATCTATAATATACAGGGTCATCTATACTATAGAGGGCCATCTATACTATACAGGGTCATCTATACTATACAGGGTCATCTATACTATAGAGGGTCATCTATAATATACAGGGTCATCTATACTATAGAGGGTCATCTATACTATAGAGGGTCATCTATACTATACAGGGTCATCTATAATATACATGGGTCATCTATACTATACAGGGTCATCTATACTATAGAGGGTCATCTATACTATACAGGGTCATCTATACTATACAGGGTCAGCTATAATATACAGGGTCATCTATACTATAGAGGGTCATCTATACTATAGAGGGTCATCTATACTATAGAGGGTCATCTATACTATAGAGGGTCATCTATACTATGCAGGGTCATCTATACTATAGAGGGTCATCTATACTATGCAGGGTCAGTTATACTATGCAGGGTCAGTTATACTATCTACTTTTGATAGGTTGAAACAATATTGGAATCACTGTGGTCACATCCTTAAACTATCAACTCCATCTGCCTGATATTTTACAATAGAATATTACTTTTGGTTAAAATTTTATATTTATCTAGGTTTTATAGTCATAAAGGAACTGAGGAAAAACTAAATTGCTACTGTGTATACCTGTCACGCCCTGACCTTAGAGATCCTTTTTATTTCTCTATTTGGTTAGGTCGGGTGTGATTTGGGTGGGCATTCTAGTTTGTATATTTCTTTGTTGGCCGGGTATGGTTCCCAATCAGAGGCAGCTGTCTATCGTTGTCTCTTATTGGGGATCATACTTAGGCAGACCTTTTTCCCACCCTCAGTTTGTTTGTTGCATGTTTTGCACTAAGAAGCTTTATGTTCGTTGTGTTGTTTATTGTTTTTTGGTGGAATGTTAATAAAGAAAATGTACGCCCACCACGCTGCACCTTGGTCCGGTCATTCTACAAACGAGGAGCGTAACAATACCACATGAATAAAAAAACGTTAGCTTCGTCAAAGTGTTGAAAGATCTAATAGAATTGTCATGTTTTTATTGGGGATTTTCAAATTAATAATTTTCCATATTTTACAAATGTTTGTATTGAATTTTTATTTTTAGAGGCAAACATATGTATGTTTTGAGTACCTGTTGTCAACTTCGTCACTGATGGCTAATCCCCCCCCCCCCCCCCAAAAAAAGCCCTTGCTCAAACCTTGCTGGGGGCCCCACAAAACTACACTACGCTACTGATGGGGACTTCCCATTGTCATATTCTGTCCCATTTCCTGTGTGAAAAAAATAAGAGAAGGAGAGTTGATGGTGTGAGATTTAGAAGAGGCAGGTGAGGAGAGAGCTACTGCTATGGTAGCATGGTCCACCCTTTTCCAGTCAATCATCATCTGATGGCGCCATACTAGACAGAAAAGGTGGTAAGAAGGACCTGGTCTTGAAATAGATCATTACATTACCGTACCTCCAACCTCAGAAATACTTGGTAGATGGCTGGTATCCTCTGGACAGACTTCTGGTAAACCTAACCCTCAGATGAGCAACAGGAGAGAGCTACTGGCCTGGAAATGTATGTCTGTGGGTGAGGGGGGCATCCCTGTTCCCACAACATCATTAGCTATTAATCTCCACTGCGGGCGTTGCATTAACATCTGTGTCCGCAGACTGTACACACATGACTGAATTCCCTGTCTCGGTCTGCGTTCAGAGACACTTCTTTTCCTAGGTGTGTCTGAGGGGTTGTTCTCAGACCGAGTGTGTCAGATTGAGACATCCAATCAGCTGCTGCAGTCATAACAACAACTCCCATCACTAGGATTAAGAAAGATTGATATTGCCTTAGAAACCTGTGTTATCCAACTACAGTAGATGTGTTTAGAAAGTAAATACAGGGGTGATGAACGTGTTCAACTCCGTTACTGGAGGGCTGCAGTGCCTGCTGGTTTTTATTATTTCTTTCTCCTGTTCTTTAATGTCTGATTGAGTCACACCGTTTACGATCTCATAGATCTATTGGTGTTGGAAGATCTGTATACACCCCCCAGCCACAGCCAGTATACAGTAAGCCTGCTGGGTCAGATCACACACAGAATACAGATACAGTAAGCCTGCTGGGTAAGAGCACACACAGAATACAGATCTAGTAAGCCTGCTGGGTTAGAGCACACACAGAATACAGATATAGTAAGCCTGCTGGGTTAGAGCACACACAGAATACAGATATAGTAAGCCTGCTGGGTTAGAGCACACACAGAATACAGATATAGTAAGCCTGCTGGGTTAGAGCACACACAGAATACAGATATAGTAAGCCTGATGGGTTAGAGCACACACAGAATACAGATATAGTAAGCCTGCTGGGTTAGAGCACACACAGAATACAGATACAGTAAGCCTGCTGGGTTAGGCAGATCAGAGAGGCTCAAACCAACATGACCTCTGTCAGGAGCAGAGAGTATTCTCTCTGAAATAAAATGCTTGAGTAGAAGACTTGATCCCTGCGGTGTTGTCTATCTGAGGAGCCTGTGTGTGTGTGTGTGTGTGTGTGTGTGTGTGTGTGTGTGTGTGTGTGTGTGTGTGTGTGTGTGTGTGTGTGTGTGTGATTAAGGTCGCTGTACTGTGTCCAACACACAGACGACTCAAGCAGCTGAATTACACAGACACACGGACATGCATGCACATTCACTACAATTACCTAAAGCAGAGAGAAGACAACCACACTGTAAACAGACAGGAGGGGATGGAAATCAGATCACTGACCGTGTGAAAAACAGAGGTATTTCTATATCCTACCCAGTCCACCATTATTACACCACTGGAAAATATACATCACAATTATCCTACAATATTCCATGATTTATGTGATAATTATGGGATGGATCAAGTGGAAGAGAACACTTTGTTGTCTTTTTGTGGTGTGTGTGGTTGTGTGTGTGTATGTGCGTTCGTTCGTTCGTGTGTGTACACTGTGTGTGTGTGCGCATAGCGGACATAGAAAGATGGTCTACAGAGACCTGTATGTGGAGAAAGACCGCAATTACATTTTTGCCTGAATTGGCCTTTTACGCAACAGCAGCAGCTTTGATGGGATCATTGTGTAGTATGTACAGGTCATTCAGAAAGTATTCAGACCCCTTGACGTTACAGCCTTATTTTAAAATGTATTCAATTGTTTTTTTCCTCATAAATCTACAAACAATTCCCCATAATGACAAAGCAAAACAGGTTTTTAGACATTTTTGCTAACTTAAAAAAAATGATACCACACATACATAACTATTCATATTCTTTACTCAGTACTTTGTTGAAGCACCTTTGGCAACAATTGCAGCCTTGAGTCTTCTTGGGTATGATGCTACAAACTTGGCACAACTGTATTTGGGGAGTTTCTCCCATTTTTCTCTGCAGATCTTCTCAAGCTCTGTCAGGTTGGACGGGGAGCATTGCTGCACAGCTATTTTCAGGTCTCTCTGGAGATGTTTGATCGGGTTCAAGTCTGGGCTCTGGCTGGGCCACTCAAGGACATTCAGAGACTTGTTCCGAAGCCACTCCTGCTTTGTCTTGGCTGTGTGCTTAGGTTGTTGTCCTGTTGGAAGGTGAACCTTTGCCTCAGTCTGAGGTCCTGAGCACTCTGGAGCAGTTTTTTATCAAGGATCTCTCTGTACTTTGCTCTGTTCATCTTTTC
>NC_092149.1:68403398-68455898 GCF_045791955.1 Oncorhynchus clarkii lewisi
GTGTGTGTGTGATTAAGGTGTGTTTTGTCTTTCGAAAACTGATAGTGAATATTATCCAGATCTGTATGTGTGTATTGCTTGTGGTCAGTGGCGACCCGTAATTCAGTGGCTTGCCTGTTTTGCATGTTATTTTGTCACATATCAGTTTGCAAACAATGTAAAGAAAAATCTATATCATTGAGTTAACAAAGCAGCATACAAACATGGTCTCATTTTTGTTTTCTTGAGTAAAGCAGCTTCAAGATGCAGGTGTTTCAGCCTACCTCAGTGCTTTCTGTTGGAATGGGGCAAGCCAGTTTGGCTCAGTGTTTGATGACAAAATTTGCCAACGCAGGACCACCACGCCACCTTCCCGTTCAAGAGAGCACAGCACAACAAGGTGAGTCCAAAAATGTATTGTATGCTGCTTTATAAATGGTGTAATATGCCAGGGAGATATGTATACTGTAGCTAAGAAAGTAATACTAAATTAATAAGTGTATGTTGTGTAGTAAGCTGTTAGTAGCCCATGTGCCTCACCCTGATAATTGTGTCTATTTTCACCTCTTAATTTCACCTACTGTTCTGACTTGGTGGTGCACATGTAGCCTATAACTTGTTATAGAGAAATGTAATCATCGAATATTGTCAGAGCTTTCATTGTCTGCTTATATGCCCCCTTTATTTACAGTATCCTACGGTTCTGATTTGGTGTACAGGGAGAATACTGTAAGAACGGCCCATGTTCTGAATTCTGTCGCTATACATTTCAAAAGTGCTGAACAAGTAGTTATATTGACTAGCTCACTCATTAATGTCTTAATCAAAATCACGGATTGCCTCTTATCCGCTTGTCGTCCTCTTATGCCATAGTTTGTACATCTCAATTGTCAGTAGAAACCACATTTGTTTAAGCAAGTCAGCCATATCAGCTATGTTTTTTTAAAAGGCAGTAAATGAGTCTGAATGAACTGTTTCGCTGCCAGACAAGGCTCTGCTGATAGCCAGGTGTAGCAGTGGTATAGCTCAAATAATGCATTGTTTAGTGTTGTGTCAAAATCTCCACTGTGTGTGGTTGATAGATTTTATTGTGTTTTTCTGCCAGAACTCAGTGTCTGTGTAATGCCCTGACCTCATTCAGGGTGGGAACCACCCACGGGTAATCCCCCGACTCACACTTTGGTTTGTGTGTTTGTGTGTGTGAGTGTGTGTGTTCCAGCAAATATTGAGATGATTAAATAATGATTTGATCTGGATAGTCATGACCACTATGCAGCATCTTCACTCTTAAACATTTCTGTTTTGCGGAGGGCTATGATTGACCTGCTCTTTCTGATAGTTTCAGTTTCAACTTTGTCTTCTTGAACGTAGCCCTGTTTCTTTGTGTTCTTGAACGTAGCCCTGTTTCTTTGTGTTCTTGAACATAGCCCAGTTTCTTTGTGTTCTTGAACATAGCCCTGTCTTTCATTTTTGTTCATTAATTTCACCTGTGTTAGTTACTCACCTGGTCTCATCAGCTCCCTTTTTAGTTCAGTTCTCTTTGTTTGTATGGTTGTGAGGTATTGTTTTTGACTGCCTACCTGTGTTTCACCATTGCCTGTGACCACGATTCCTGCCTTCTGCGAAGGCTTAATAAACATCTGCCGTGCTCTGCGTGTGAATCTACACCTTGTTCTCCCTGAGTCTTCATTACAAAAACAAGAACATTGTGCTGTCTGGTTTGCTTATAATAAGGAATTTAAAATGATTCATACTTTTACTTTTGATATATAAGTATATTTTAGCAATTACATTTATTTATGATACTTAAATATATTTCAAACAAAATACTTTGACTTTTACTCAAGTAGTATATTTCTGGGTGACATTCACTTTTACTTGAGTCATTTTCTATTAAGGTATCTTTACTTTTACTCAATACTGTATGAGAATTGAGTACTTTTTCCACCAACCGTTGTGGGTTTGTGTGTGTGCATGCCTCAGTACCTGTGTGTCTGTACTGTGGATATGTGTGAGGGAAGGAGCTCGTTCAATTTTAAATCCCTGGGAAAAGTGGGAGAGTCTCACACTGCCGGACATGAGGGTCAGATTGGACAGGAATAGTATTCCCTCCCTAATTCCTCCCTCACTCACTCCATCTCCCCTTCCTTGCTATATCCGGAACTGTCTTGTGCTGATTCTGGGTCAGAGAAGAAACACACCAGGGTGTAATGAGGAGAGGACTGGTTGCTTTGAGTCAAGCGGTTTGAAAGACATCATCAAGATACTGTACATTCAAACTGAGAGTTGGGGAGAGATTGTATCACTTTTTGTAAATGCATCCATGTACCTTATCGGCTGTGTAACTAGCCATATTGAAACACACACAGATGTACATTGTAGTAGTAAAATATGGTTAAGCTGGGGTGTGGACAGGGAGTTAGGGTTAGGGCTGAGCTGGGGTGTGGACAGGAAGTTAGGGTTAGGGCTGAGCTGGGGTGTGGACAGGAAGTTAGGGTTAGGGCTGAGCTAGGGTGTGGACAGGAAGTTAGGGTTAGGGCTGAGCTGGGGTGTGGACAGGAAGTTAGGGTTAGGGCTGAGCTGGGGTGTGGACAGGAAGTTAGGGTTAGGGCTGAGCTGGGGTGTGGACAGGAAGTTAGGGTTAGGGCTGAGCTTGGGTGTGGACAGGAAGTTAGGGTTAGGGCTAGCTATATCTACATCCCTGAGAGAAACGTTGTTTTTGACATTGTTGACTCATTTTGGGTCGATTCTATGAGTTTCTGTCTTCTTTGTAGCTAACCTCCCACGTTTCCTGTGCATATCATACACACTTGTCAAGTCAGCTGCTACTGCTTACTGTGTGTGTGTGTGTGTGTGTGTGTGTGTGTGTGTGTGTGTGTGTGTGTGTGTGTGTGTGTGTGTGTGTGTGTGCGTGCGTGTGTGTGTGTGCGTGTATGCGCGTTCGTGTGTGTGCCAGATCCTGTAACAGATACACATATACCGTCCGAAAATCATCATGTGATACCTTATTGTAGCATGGTCTCATCAAGACAAAGCTTTGTGCAATACTGGTTTGATTATGCTGAGGGTGGTGGTTTGTACCACGATTTAGTCAACTGTATGTACACACAACATTCATCTAGGGACAGAGGACTCGTCCACTTAAGAGATAGCGAAGAAAAGCCCATTGGAAACAATATATATACACACACAAGCTGCTTCAGCTATGGCAGGTGTGTTCAGGTGTACTCCTATCCTCACTGTGTAGCTGAAGAGGCATGACGTTGGTTGTTAAGTTACTGTATCTCAACCTGGCCCAGTTTAGCGATGGGAACAGGAAGATCTCCAGGTCATCTCTGAAGACTTTGTGGAGTCACATTTACCATAAGTACTTCCATTATGTCTGAGAGGGGTTTTGGTTGGCAGTAACACAACCCTGCGCCATGTGAAAGTACCACTCTGTTCTATGTTCTGATCATTTATAAGAAGGGGATGACATCGCTATTGTCCGGTAAATAATGAATGGAAGTGTTGTTTTTTAAAATCACCTTTGTGTCCTATTGTTACAAACACTGGCTTCTATGTTGTTCTATTTTGGGTCAACTGACAAAGACATATTCGCAAGTACCCTTACAAAGTATAGCATCATAGAAAGACAAAGCTTCTCCAACCATGTATCGTATCGTGTTGAACAGCGATTTATTAAACACAGCCCTGGATAGCTGACCCAGACATTACAATACTAATTCAATCAGGGAAACATCTGAAGAATACAAAGTGAAAAGTCAAACATCTCAGCGAAACCAGAGGTGACACAGAACATAAAGACCCAACATATTATCTAATAGGACACACCAAGGGAGACGGTCTATTGTCGTCCATCATACAGATGACAAACCCTTGTAATGGATAGCCAACATGTTATTGTGATTAGCCTTTATACAGAGAAACAGAAAACAGCACAGATGTTTCCATAACAACACAATGAGCTTGTTAAAAGCCAAATGGATATAAAGATGCTGACTCATCCTAGTGACCTACAACTCATTTGTAAAAAAACATCCTAAATCAATGTCAGACACAATGGAGCAATTTGTAATTTGTGCTGAAGAAATTAAGTAGTTTCACTCTATTATTATTACTAAGATATTACCTTTCACAATAGTATCATTACTTGATCCAATAGATATTGTCAAGTTTCACAATATTATCATTATTACGGAATCAAGTTTCACAATTCAACTATTACTTTCAAGGTTCACTAGTACTAGATGAAGATATGAGGAAGATTCAGCACTAAAAGTTAATACACAAGGGTTGTCCTTAGACTAACACACATGCCTGTTGGTAGTCTCCGTAACACTAGATAAGTAAGTCATAGGCCTGTTGATAGTCTCCGTTACACTGAATGACGATGTCCTCCAGAAAGGGTCTCTCACAGAACGGGAAGCTATTCTGAAGCTTCATCACAACCCACTCAAAGTCTGGATCTGGAGGAGAGAAAAACAGAGTTCAGTGTTACATTTTACATTTATGCACATGTATGATTTTTCCAGTCATATTAGGTAACAAAGTTATCCTTTGTTGCGGTCTCTTGACAAGCCTGGGAAAGCAAGACAACTGCTCTCATGGAGTTTTATACCACACACAGTGTATGATCCTTTAGTTCTGAATACAGATGCAGGATCTTCATTTCAAATGTATATTGTCACAGCAAAATAATCCTGCAGCAACAGGATTTGAACGCTTTGTCCATAATGTTGCTTGATTGGTGATTTGGCTATTAGCTGGCCAAAAGTATGCTACATGAAAAGTGCAATACTGTTAATATAACCGTGTGTTAATGTGGGTTTTCAGTGAATTTATGTAAATCACGAAGCTCATCTGCATTTCCAGTTGGAACATTTTCAGCAACAAAAGAGTGATCAAATTAAGATCCTACATCTGTATCTAAACGCTGGGGTATGGAGACAGAGGTACCATATCCTGACCTATCAAACCCTAAATGAAAGCTGTATATTTATTCTGTATACAGCTGGATCTGTGCAACAGATGCCGTCGAATTTAGACTTGACTTTAGACCACTTTATGAGTTATGAAACGTTTTGATTTTGGATGAATGTTCCTTGTAATGAGAAACGATGACAGAGCTCTGCTTTGTATTCTAAACACTAAAGCCTCATCCAATCCCACACACATACATGCACACACACACACACACACACACACACACACACACACACACACACACACACACACACACACACACACACACACAGTCAGACAAGACATAAGGATGACAGTCTCATCCCAGACCAAGCCCGTTCACTGCAGTCTGAGAGGACACTCCCATGACGCTCTCTGCTGGGTCATCTGGTTCAGCCAGGAAGGACAGATGACCGGAGAAGAGAGAGAGAGAGGGGGGTGGGGGTGGAGAGAAAGAAAAATAAGAAACACTGATCTTCCACCATAGTCATTCTGATCCAACCTGATCCTCCAACTAACCACAATATAACAGTCCCTGATCACATACACACGCACACACACACACACACACACACACACACACACACACACACACACACACACACACACACACACACACACACACACACACACACACACACACACTGAGCAGGGCAGTGTGAGGAGCCTGGAGGGAGAGGTCATCAGCCAGCCAGGAGGAGATTAGGAGTGTTATGGTGGTGAAGGACTAGCATCCTCTTTATATCCTAATCACCACGGCCATTTAGCCAACAGATGCTTTTCTCCAAAACTATTTCCAGTTGACAACTGGACTCTGTACATTAGACCCTAATGAGGGTGGTTACTGAACATGGCCATTTACAACAGCTATTGGATCCAAGTTGACGGGTGTCTCCAGGATCAACCCACAACCCTGGCATCGAACCCACAACTCTGGCAACGAACCCAAAACCATAGCATCGAACCCACAACCCTGGCATCGAACCCACAACCCTGGCAACGAACCCAAAGCCCTGGCATGGAACCCACAACCATGGCATCGAACCCACAACCCTGGCATCGAACCCACAACCCTGGCAACAGACCCAAAACCCTGGTATCGAACCCACAACCCTGGCATCGAACCCACAACCCTGGCATCGAACCCACAACCCTGGCAACAAACCCAAAACCCTGGCATCGAACCCAAAACCCTGGCATCGAACCCACAATCCTGGCATCGAACCCACAACCCTGGCATTGAACCCATAACCCTGGCAACAAACCCAAAACCCTGGCATCGAACGCACATCCCTGGCATCGAACCCACAACCCTGGCAACAAACCCAAAACCCTGGCATCGAACCCACAACCTTGGCAGCGAACCCACAACCCCGGGATCGAACCTACAACCCTTTCATCAAACCCCCAACCCCGGCATGGAACCCAAAAGCCTGGCATCAAACCCACAACCCTGGCATTGCCAGGCCCATGCTCCAAACCACTGAGCCATCCAAGCCAGTTCACAGGCTGCTGCTAACTAGTTAGAAAGGATGAATGGCGTTGCTTTGTCAGGGATGATGGCTGAGATAGTTTGGCCAGGCAAAGCTCTGCACTGACAGGCAGAAAACTATGTGTACTGTGATGACAGCTGGGTTCGAACCCAGGTCTCCTGCAAAACCCACTGAGCAAAGCCTAGGCATTGCCTTGGGTAACTAATGCAAGTTTTCATGGGTGCGATGTGACCTTGAGAGAAAAAGTATTTTACAGATGTGATGACAAGTAGCAGTAGTTCCTGAAGTGAACTGGTTCTGAAGTGAACTGTTCCTGACGTGAACTGTTCCTAAAGTGAACTGTTCCTGACGTGAACTGTTCCTGACGTGAACTGTTCCTGAAGTGAACTGTTCCTAAAGTGAACTGTTCCTGAAGTGAACTGTTCCTGAAGTGAACTGGTCCTGAAGTGAACTGTTCCTGAAGTGAACTGGTCCTGAAGTGAACTGTTCCTGACTTGAACTGGTCCCGAAGTGAACTGTTCCTAGAGTGAACTGTTCCCGACGTGAACTGTTCCTAAAGTGAACTGGTCCTGAAGTGAACTGTTCCTGACATGAATTGTTCCCGAAGTGAACTGTTCCTGAAGTGAACTGGTCCTGAAGTGAACTGTTCCTGACTTGAACTGTTCCCGAAGTGAACTGTTCCTAGAGTGAACTGTTCCCGACGTGAACTGTTCCTAAAGTGAACTGGTCCCGAAGTGAACTGTTCCCGACGTGAATTGTTCCCGAAGTGAACTGTTCCTTAAGTGAACTGTTCCTGAAGTGAACTGGTCCTGAAGTGAACTGTTCCTGACGTGAACTGTTCCTGACGTGAACTGGTCCTAACGTGAACTGTTCCTGAAGTGAACTGTTCCTGAAGTGAACTGTTCCTGAAGTGAACTGGTCCTGAAGTGAACTGTTCCTGAAGTGAACTGGTCCTGAAGTGAACTGTTCCTGACTTGAACTGTTCCCGAAGTGAACTGTTCCTAAAGTGAACTGGTCCTGAAGTGAACTGGTCCTGAAGTGAACTGTTCCTGACATGAATTGTTCCCGAAGTGAACTGTTCCTGAAGTGAACTGGTCCTGAAGTGAACTGGTCCTGAAGTGAACTGGTCCTGAAGTGAACTGTTCCTGACATGAATTGTTCCCGAAGTGAACTGTTCCTGAAGTGAACTGGTCCTGAAGTGAACTGTTCCTGACTTGAACTGGTCCCGAAGTGAACTGTTCCTTAAGTGAACTGTTCCTGAAGTGAACTGGTCCTGAAGTGAACTGTTCCTGACGTGAACTGGTCCTGACGTGAACTGTTCCTGAAGTGAACTGTTCCTGAAGTGAACTGTTCCTGAAGTGAACTGGTCCTGAAGTGAACTGTTCCTGAAGTGAACTGTTCCTGACTTGAACTGTTCCCGAAGTGAACTGTTCCTAGAGTGAACTGTTCCCGACGTGAACTGTTCCTAAAGTGAACTGGTCCCGAAGTGAACGGTTCCCAACATGAATTGTTCCCGAAGTGAACTGTTCCTGAAGTGAACTGGTCCTGAAGTGAACTGGTCCTGAAGTGAACTGTTCCTGACGTGAACTGGTCCTGACGTGAACTGTTCCTGAAGTGAACTGTTCCTGAAGAGAACTGTTCCTGAAGTGAACTGGTCCTGAAGTGAACTGTTCCTTAAGTGAACTGTTCCTTAAGTGAACTGTTCCTGGAGTGAACTGTTCCTGAAGTGAACTGTTCCTGACGTGAACTGTTCCTAAAGTGAACTGTTCCTGAAGTGAACTGTTCCTGAAGTGAACTGGCCCTGAAATGAACTGTTCCTGAAGTGAAATGGTCCTGAAGTGAACTGTTCCTGACTTGAACTGTTCCCGAAGTGAACTGTTCCTAGAGTGAACTGTTCCCGACGTGAACTGTTCCTAAAGTGAACTGGTCCCGAAGTGAACTGTTCCCGACGTGAATTGTTCCCGAAGTGAACTGTTCCTTAAGTGAACTGTTCCTGAAGTGAACTGGTCCTGAAGTGAACTGTTCCTGAAGTGAACTGTTCCTAGAGTGAACTGTTCCTGACGTGAACTGTTCCTAAAGTGAACTGGTCCCGAAGTGAACTGTTCCCGACGTGAATTGTTCCCGAAGTGAACTGGTCCTGAAGTGAACTGTTTCTGAAGTGAACTGTTCCTGACGTGAACTGTTCCTAAAGTGAACTGTTCCTGAAGTGAACTGTTCCTGAAGTGAACTGTTCCTAAAGTGAACTGTTCCTGAAGTGAACTGTTCCTGAAGTGAACTGGTCCTGAAGTGAACTGTTCCTGAAGTGAACTGGTCCTGAAGTGAACTGGTCCTGACGTGAACTGTTCCTGAAGTGAACTGTTCCTGAAGTGAACTGTTCCTGAAGTGAACTGGTCCTGAAGTGAACTGTTCCTGAAGTGAACTGTTCCTGACATGAATTGTTTCCGAAGTGAACTGTTCCTGAAGTGAACTGTTCCTGATGTGAACTGGTCCTGACGTGAACTGTTCCTGAAGTGAACTGTTCCTGAAGTGAACTGTTCCTGAAGTGAACTGTTCCTGAAGTGAACTGGTCCTGAAGTGAACTGGTCCTGAAGTGAACTGGTCCTGAAGTGAACTGTTCCTGAAGTGAACTGTTCCTGAAGTGAACTGGTCCTGAAGTGAACTGGTCCTGAAGTGAACTGGTCCTGATGTGAACAGTGAAATCCAACAGAAATAAGCTCAAGCATCAGATGCCATCAGCTACAGAAGCCCAGGAACTTGGGAAGGGAATCAAAGCGTACCTTTGTTATGAGGAAACTCTAGTCAACAGAACATCTGCTCCTGTCCTGCTGCTGCTATGTGGGCTTTGGCAATGGCTGCTGCCATTGATGGGTTCATTTAAAGGGTTTAGTCTTCTGCACAAACACACACACGCACACACACACATCTGAAGACTGCACACCTTGGCACCAGGATAATGAAATAATGTCAGAAGCATCTGTAAGAAGTGTTTCAAGCCCTGACCACTGGAATGTCTCTGACACATCGATTCATACATTATTTTGGAATTGTATTTACACTACACTGTATTATTGCCTTTTTTGTAGATAGAGGGCAGGGGTCAAAGTGGCCCATGGAGAGTGAGTTGAGAGCCGTGAAGTCATTCCCGACTCTCTCACTGACAGCATCATACTGAGAAGCTTTTCCTTTCTACTTGACAGCTTGGCTCAGAGACACCAGAATTTCCCTCCCTTACTGACAGATTGTAATTAACGGTACCCAGTGTGCAAGTGTGTATGTGTACGTGCATCCGTGTGTGTCTTACTGGTCTCCTCTCGCCACTCTGAGGTGCTGTGTGCTGGGTCAGGCTCCGGGGATGTAAAGGTGTCTTGTGGTCGGGAGGTCTGGCTATGGGTCTGCCAGCCTCTTCTGTCCTCTTCCATAGCCACAGGGGGGCGCTGTAGCTCATTCTGCCCCCCTGCAACCTCTGTGCCCCCACCCTGCAGTCGGTCGAGGAAAGCTGATCTCCCCCTGCCACCAGACATAATCATTTGTGTGTTATAAAATGTATATGTTTCCTTGGAATGTATTCAGTTTGTTTCTATGCTAATGTTTGTAACGCTGCAAGCAACATCTCCTTTACAGAGATAATAATATATTTTAAACTACTAAAAAGAGATTAGAAATATCAACAGATTACAGGCCGTCCAGCCAACTACTACAAAATAAATAAGGGAACAATGTCTAAACAGATCACTCAGCATAAAAAAATGACAACTAGGTTTGAACATTGTTGTAAAAATGAGCACACCTTCTCAATTCTCTCATCCTCTCCTCCTCTTGATTACTCTCTTTCTCCTCCAAAACCTCACTCTGAAGGGAAGAACATGGATTAGTACTGCACCCATAACTGAACTGTAGTTTCATTCCTGCTTGGGCTACATATACCGATAACATTTGTTAGCAATGGTTGTATATTTGACAGGGTACCTTCATCCTCTGTTCCTCCTTCTTCAGCTGTAGAGCGGTGTTCTCCTCCTCTCTCCTCTCTGACCTGTATTCCTGGGCTCTGGCCTGCAGGACAGGAACATAAGAAAACAGGGTCTCAGGCCTCTGTTTGAACACAGACAGAGAGACACAGAGAGAGAGAGACACAGAGAGAGAGAGAGAGAGAGAGAGAGAGAGAGAGAGAGAGAGAGAGAGAGAGAGAGAGAGAGAGAGAGAGAGAGAGAGAGAGAGAGAGAGAGAGAGAGAGAGAGAGAGAGAGAGAGTTGTTTTTCTGGTGTCAGGCTCTTTCTCTGTTCTCTATCCTCCGACTCTGGAGAGTAGGGAGTGCACACACAACACAAAACTCACACAGACACACACACGTGCACGCACACTCCCCACACAAACAGAGGATATAAGGAATATTAATCGTCCCTTAAGGAACCATCTCTGAAAGAACAACAAATTCCCCAGTACCCCAGTAGAGACCACATCAACCACACTCTCTTCCCCCTCGCTCCCCCTTCTTCCCGTTGCTCTCCCCCTCCTGTTCGGCAGCTTTGATCACTGGGTCTGTGACGTTGGTTTAGCTTGGACGGATCCAGTACTGCAGTCTGGAGCACCTCCAGAAGACCAGGTCAATAGAGAGTAAAGCAGGAACACAGACATCCTGACACTCCTTCACTACCATGTTTTCAGAGAAAACAAGCAGAAAATATATGAATAGAATGTAGGATCTCTATGGAAACTGGAGAGGCATACCGCTACACACATTACTCTGTGTATGACTGTCTCCACAGAGATGACAGGTAGTGTCATGTGATGTTTCTATCCTTTTGGGTTATCCTACAGTCACTGCCTGTCAGGGAGAGGAATCCCTTTCTCTCTTCTGGTATCACTCTCTCTCTTTCTCGATTCCTGTTCTGTTTCCTCATCTTTGCATGCAGCCCTCTTCCCATCGCTCTCTCTCCCTCTCTCTCTCCTCACCCTCTCTCTCACTCTCCTCACCCTCTCTCTCTCCCTCTCTCTCTCTCCCTCTCCGTACCCTCTCTTTCTCTCCCTCTGCCTCTCCCTTTTCTCTCTCCCTCTCTTCAGCCTCTCTGTCTCTCCCTCTCTTCAGCCTCTCTCTCCCTTCCTCACCCTCTCTCCCTCTCCTTACCCTCTCTCTCTCTCTTCTCCCTCTCTCACTCTCCCTTTACTCAGCCTCTCTCGCTCCCTTTTCCCTCTCTCCCTCTCCTCTCTCTCTCCTTACCCTCTCTCTCTTTCTCCCTCTCCTCTCTTTCTCCCTCTATTTCTCTCTCTCCCTCCCTCTCTTCAGTCTGTCTTTCCCTTTCCTCACCCTCTCTCTCTCCCTCTCCTCACCCTCTCTCTCTCCTTCTCTATCGCTCCTGGCACGGCTAATTCTCCCAATAAGGTTAGAAATAAGGGAAACTAGAGAAACTTGCACAACAATGAGAAGGCCACACAAGAAAACATTTCCTCTGTCTGTCTGTCTACCACAGCTGTGTGTGCAATTTGAATAAAGATGTCAGTTGACACATAATACTGTTGTCAGTCAGTACAGTATGAAACCCTTCCCTAACACACACATACTCAAACCCTGAGAAACTTCCTTCCTGCTCTCCCCTGTCTGCTGTCTGCAGCATCACCAGACACGACACCACTGAGACCAGGCTAGGGCTGAGATGAGACATCAACACTACTATTATTAGCACTACATACAAACAATAGTATATTACACACATTAAGCTATGATGGCTTGTGGTCTATTTCTCCATCCTCTCCAGTTAGATTGATTGGTTCTTGTGGAGCTGGTTGACATAGCGACCTGGATGACATAGCAAAGATGACATCTGTGATTAGCAGGTCTTCCTGCATCCTGGCCTCTCATTGGCTTCCTTCCAGGTACTTTCACCAGAACTACGCAGGTTATTCCACCCTTGGTCTGTCGGCAGTGAACCCCCCGCCCCCTCTCTATCTCGCCATCTCTCCGTACTTTATGTGAACTCTGTGAGCCTCACTCCACCAACTCCCTTCCTATAACCATCAAATTATGAGGAGAGGGGGGATAGAGAGCGAGAGAGAAAGAGATGGAGAAAGAGATGGAGAAGGAAAGCGAGGGTAAAGAAAGATAGACACAGAGAGAGAGAGAGTGAAAGAGACGGCAAGACTTCTAGTGTGTATTTATTTACACTTACTTAAATCCAATCACAACCTCTAAAGTCTCTCTGTGCACAGGCTCTCTCTCTCTCTCACACACACACACACACACACACACACACACACACACACACACACACACACACACACACACACACACACACACACACACACACACACACACACACACACACACACACACACACACACACACACACACACACACACACACACACACACACACACACACACACACACACACACACACACACACACACACACACACACACACACACACACACACACACACACACACACACACACACACACAGTGTCCACTAGCTCTAACCAGAGGATAATATATTAAGGAGATGGGTCCTCTCCTCGGGCTGGGCTGGACCAACATTTCTGGGGCTGAGTTTATCCCCACTCCACCCCGGTCAATGAAAGCAGATCGTATAAAAAGACGGATCCATTGGTGTGAATTACCCCTGACCTCACAGCCACAGCTCTGAGAGTTCCGAACCCAGGGCCCTGTCTAGGATACACACACACATAGTCCTACCCAGGGTGATGTGTGTGAGGCACTAGTCACTGCCAATGGAGCTGCATCTGACCTCTCCACCCTCTGAAGGAACTGCTTTGTCTTCCTGCAGATCACACACACACAAACACACACACACACAGTGGTGTTAATGTTTTCTGCAGACACTCCTGATTCTCCCTCACAGAGGGGTCACCTAGTCTGTTTGTCCTGGTCTGACTCTCACTGTCTTCATCCTCTTTCCTGTCCTGTGTCTCAGTCCTCTGTCCTAACGGTCCTGTCCCAGTCTCAGTCCTCTGTCCTAACGGTCCTGTCCCCGTCTCAGTCCTCTGTCCTAACGGTCCTGTCCCCGTCTCAGTCCTCTGTCCTAACGGTCCTGTCCCCGTCTCAGTCCTCTGTCCTAACGGTCCTGTCCCAGTCTCAGTCCTCTGTCCTAACGGTCCTGTCCCCGTCTCAGTCCTCTGTCCTAACGGTCCTGTCCCCGTCTCAGTCCTCTGTCCTAACGGTCCTGTCCCCGTCTCAGTCCTCTGTCCTAACGGTCCTGTCCCCGTCTCAGTCCTCTGTCCTAACGGTCCTGTCCCCGTCTCAGTCCTCTGTCCTAACGGTCCTGTCCCCGTCTCAGTCCTCTGTCCTAACGGTCCTGTCCCCGTCTCAGTCCTCTGTCCTAACGATCCTGTCCCCGTCTCAGTCCTCTGTCCTAACGGTCCTGTCCCCGTCTCAGTCCTCTGTCCTAACGGTCCTGTCCCCGTCTCAGTCCTCTGTCCTAACGGTCCTGTCCCCGTCTCAGTCCTCTGTCCTAACGGTCCTGTCCCCGTCTCAGTCCTCTGTCCTAACGGTCCTGTCCCCGTCTCAGTCCTCTGTCCTAACGGTCCTGTCCCCGTCTCAGTCCTCTGTCCTAACGGTCCTGTCCCCGTCTCAGTCCTCTGTCCTAACGGTCCTGTCCCCGTCTCAGTCCTCTGTCCTAACGGTCCTGTCCCCGTCTCAGTCCTCTGTCCTAACGGTCCTGTCCCCGTCTCAGTCCTCTGTCCTAACGGTCCTGTCCCCGTCTCAGTCCTCTGTCCTAACGGTCCTGTCCCCGTCTCAGTCCTCTGTCCTAACGGTCCTGTCCCCGTCTCAGTCCTCTGTCCTAACGGTCCTGTCCCCGTCTCAGTCCTCTGTCCTAACGGTCCTGTCCCCGTCTCAGTCCTCTGTCCTAACGGTCCTGTCCCCGTCTCAGTCCTCTGTCCTAACGATCCTGTCCCCGTCTCAGTCCTCTGTCCTAACGGTCCTGTCCCCGTCTCAGTCCTCTGTCCTAACGGTCCTGTCCCCGTCTCAGTCCTCTGTCCTAACGGTCCTGTCCCCGTCTCAGTCCTCTGTCCTAACGGTCCTGTCCCCGTCTCAGTCCTCTGTCCTAACGGTCCTGTCCCCGTCTCAGTCCTCTGTCCTAACGGTCCTGTCCCCGTCTCAGTCCTCTGTCCTAACGGTCCTGTCCCCGTCTCAGTCCTCTGTCCTAACGGTCCTGTCCCCGTCTCAGTCCTCTGTCCTAACGGTCCTGTCCCCGTCTCAGTCCTCTGTCCTAACGGTCCTGTCCCCGTCTCAGTCCTCTGTCCTAACGGTCCTGTCCCCGTCTCAGTCCTCTGTCCTAACGGTCCTGTCCCCGTCTCAGTCCTCTGTCCTAACGGTCCTGTCCCAGTCTCAGTCCTCTGTCCTAACGGTCCTGTCCCCGTCTCAGTCCTCTGTCCTAACGGTCCTGTCCCCGTCTCAGTCCTCTGTCCTAACGGTCCTGTCCCCGTCTCAGTCCTCTGTCCTAACGGTCCTGTCCCCGTCTCAGTCCTCTGTCCTAACGGTCCTGTCCCCGTCTCAGTCCTCTGTCCTAACGGTCCTGTCCCCGTCTCAGTCCTCTGTCCTAACGGTCCTGTCCCAGTCTCAGTCCTCTGTCCTAACGGTCCTGTCCCCGTCTCAGTCCTCTGTCCTAACGGTCCTGTCCCCGTCTCAGTCCTCTGTCCTAACGGTCCTGTCCCCGTCTCAGTCCTCTGTCCTAACGGTCCTGTCCCCGTCTCAGTCCTCTGTCCTAACGGTCCTGTCCCCGTCTCAGTCCTCTGTCCTAACGGTCCTGTCCCCGTCTCAGTCCTCTGTCCTAACGGCCCTGTCCCCGTCTCAGTCATCTGTCCTAACGGTCCTGTCCCCGTCTCAGTCCTCTGTCCTAACGGTCCTGTCCCCGTCTCAGTCCTCTGTCCTAACGGTCCTGTCCCCGTCTCAGTCCTCTGTCCTAACGGTCCTGTCCCCGTCTCAGTCCTCTGTCCTAACGGTCCTGTCCCCGTCTCAGTCCTCTGTCCTAACGGTCCTGTCCCCGTCTCAGTCCTCTGTCCTAACGGTCCTGTCCCCGTCTCAGTCCTCTGTCCTAACGGTCCTGTCCCCGTCTCAGTCCTCTGTCCTAACGGTCCTGTCCCCGTCTCAGTCCTCTGTCCTAACGGTCCTGTCCCCGTCTCAGTCCTCTGTCCTAACGGTCCTGTCCCCGTTTCAGTCCTCTGTCCTAACGGTCCTGTCCCCGTCTCAGTCCTCTGTCCTAACGGTCCTGTCCCCGTCTCAGTCCTCTGTCCTAACGGTCCTGTCCCCGTCTCAGTCCTCTGTCCTAACGGTCCTGTCCCCGTCTCAGTCCTCTGTCCTAACGGCCCTGTCCCCGCCTCAGTCCTCTGTCCTAACGGTCCTGTCCCCGTCTCAGTCCTCTGTCCTAACGGTCCTGTCCCCGTCTCAGTCCTCTGTCCTAACGGTCCTGTCCCCGTCTCAGTCCCATCTGTAGCCCCGTCATCTGTACTCTGTAACTGCCTCTCCTCTCTTTACCCCTGACTCCAACATGCTCCCTCCGTCCGTCCGTCCGTCTGTCCGTCCGTCCGTCCGTCCCTCCGTCCGTCCCTCCCTCCCTTCGTCCGTCCGTCCGTTCCTCCGTCCGTCTGTCCCTCCCTCCCTCCCTCCGTCCGTCCGTCCCTCCGTCCGTCCGTCCCTCCGTCTGTACATGTTTGTATTTTTCCTTCCCTACAGTTCTCCTAGTGTGTGTCATGTTTGTTGTTGTTAGGCTGGTGCCAGTGGTGTGACATCAAACAGAATGTTCCTCCAGAGGGGTTGGAATGTAGCCAGGGTTCCAATAACACAATAACTCTGTTGGGTGCTTAAGGGCTAAGGGTTTGGACCAGTGTTAATATTATTATGCTTTGGAGAAGAGATTCCTGCACATAACACTCTGTACATAAACATCCATTAAAGTGCAAGGGTTCTGCATTCTCCTTCAGTTTTTGACTCTCCTCCACCTGTAATGACACGGTATGTTACTTCAGGTGAGTGGAAGGATTTACATGGTTCAGTGACGGATGTGAGGGTAAACAGGGAGAGACAGGTTAAGTGTGTGTCACACGCCTCCATCTCCTCTGATGTCTGCTACAGAAACACCTTATTTATTCACAAGTTCAAAGTGCTGACCTGAGGTGGTCCTGTTGGAGAACTTCTCTCCTCTGCCTCTCCTCCTGTTCTCTTCTCTCCTCCAGTCTCTCAGCCTGTAACATAGTTGAACACAGCCGTGACTTGTTACTAATTAGTAGGGACTTGTCGTAACCATTCCCTCTCAGGTTACAATTAGGACTAGGTTGTAGAGAGAAACATGGTCAGCTTCATTAGGTGGGTCACAAGACAGTGCTTGAAATGTTATTAAGGCGACTCGTTAAAGGTTCCGTAACCACTGCTCTGGTGTCCTTCATGAACCACTATTAAGACATCTCTGTCTGTATTCACCACTCAGAGGAGGACAGCCAGACATGGACTCAAACATGTGTAACAGCTCTCTCTGCTGCAGCCTGTGGTTCCTGGAAACACCATCAATCAGTCAGGGAACTATTGTCTCCTTAATGATGGGTGTGGATATGTCTCTTCCTCTCTGTCTATTTTCCTATCTTTCTCTCTCTCTCTCTCTCTCTCTCTCTCTCTCTCTCTCTCTCTCTCTCTCTCTCTCATTCAATCACCACATCTAGGATTAGTGTGCCTGCCAGCTGTCTGCAGTGACATCTGTTGGAATGAAATGGTATTACAGAGAGAAACAATACCTTCTGTATACCTACAGTATAAGGTATGTAACAATACAGTGACATCAATAGTAAGTAAGAGATGTATTTGTACAGTGCTAACACCCTTTCCATCCCTCTCTTACCTTCTCCCGCTGTTTAGCCTTCATCCTGTCATTCTCCTCTTCCTCAGCCTGTTTCCGTTGCCGGTCCATCTCCTCTTTTCTCAGCTTCACACAACACAACACAAGTAGACAACTTACTCACACTGTCTGTCAAGGGCTATTTAGAAGGCATCATCAAGAAATTAACAGAATGTGAGGGTTTTAAACGCCAGGCTGGAATACGGGCCATAAAGGTATAAATACATCTTTATTGTAAAGTGTAATGATGGAATACGGGCCATAAAGTTATAAATACATCTTTATTGTAAAGTGTAATGATGGAATACGGCCCATAAAGGTATAAATACATCTTTATTGTAAAGTGTAATGATGGAATACGGCCCATAAAGGTATAAATACATCTTTATTGTAAAGTGTAATGATGGAATACGGGCCATAAAGGTATAAATACATCTTAATTGTAAAGTGTAATGATGGAATACGGGCCATAAAGTTATAAATACATCTTAATTGTAAAGTGTAATGATGGAATACGGCCCATAAAGGTATAAATACATCTTTATTGTAAAGTGTAATGATGGAATACGGGCCATAAAGGTATAAATACATCTTTATTGTAAAGTGTAATGATGGAATACGGGCCATAAAGGTATAAATAAATCTTTATTGTAAAGTGTAATGATGGAATACGGGCCATAAAGGTATAAATACATCTTTATTGTAAAGTGTAATGATGGAATACGGGCCATAAAGGTATAAATACATCTTTATTGTAAAGTGTAATGATGGAATACGGGCCATAAAGGTATAAATACATCTTTATTGTAAAGTGTAATGATGGAATACGGGCCATAAAGGTATAAATACATCTTTATTGTAAAGTGTAATGATGGAATACGGGCCATAAAGGTATAAATACATCTTAATTGTAAAGTGTAATGATGGAATACGGGCCATAAAGGTATAAATACATCTTTATTGTAAAGTGTAATGATGGAATACGGGCCATAAAGGTATAAATACATCTTTATTGTAAAGTGTAATGATGGAATACGGGCCATAAAGGTATAAATACATCTTTATTGTAAAGTGTAATGATGGAATACGGGCCATAAAGGTATAAATACATCTTTATTGTAAAGTGTAATGATGGAATACGGGCCATAAAGGTATAAATAAATCTTTATTGTAAAGTGTAATGATGGAATACGGGCCATAAAGGTATAAATACATCTTTATTGTAAAGTGTAATGATGGAATACGGGCCATAAAGTTATAAATACATCTTTATTGTAAAGTGTAATGATGGAATACCTGTTTCTGCAGTTTAGATCGGCGTAACTCGAACAGCTGCCTCTCTCTGGCCTCAGCCAATGACACAGCACCACCTTACAGAGATCCATGCATTAGAAGATAATATTATTAATGTGTGTGTGTGTATGTGTGTGTGTGTGTGTGTGTGCGTGTGTGTGTGTGTGTGTGTGTGTGTGTGTGTGTACCTAGCCTCTCTGGGGCCAGCTGGACAGGACCAGGTCTGTTTGCTTCCTTCCATCTCTGTAAATCCTCCTCTTCTTTCTGAGCCACTGCAGGTTAAAAGAGAATGGTAACATGTTGACATTTTACATTCCAAGTATATTTAAGCAATAAGGCACGAGGGGGTGTGGTATATGGCCAATATACCACGACTAAGGGTTGTTCTTAGGCACGACGCAACGTGGCCGTGGTATATTGGCCATATACCACAAACCCACGAGGTGCCTTATTGCTATTATAAACTGGTTACCAACATAATAAGAACAGTAAAAACAAATGTTTTGTCATACCTGTGCTATATGGTCTGATATACCACGGCTGTCAGCCAATCAGCATTCAGGGCTCGAACCACCCAGTTTATAATACAATATATAGTATATTACTAATATATACTATTACTGGAGGGAGGGGTAGATGGGAAGGGAGGGAGGGATAGAGGGATGGAGGGAGGGATGGAGAGATATATCAATGCTAATGTAATAAAACAGGCAGGGAGTGCACCTTGAACCGACCCCCAGAAATCGATTGTGCCACAAACGCGTGCTCAAGTGGCAGAGTCAATATACCAGGGTCGCTACAACGAGACTTACTCATTTGTAGTTTACTCCTTCGTGATTCAATGGGTGGTATCATGGTGAACCCATCTGAACTGAGAGAGAGAGAGCATGGAAATTAAAATCAAATTGTATTTGTCACATGCACCTAATACAACATGTGTAGATCTTACCATGAAATGCTTACTTACAAGCCCTTAACCAACAGTTTTTTGTAAGAAAATATTTGCTACATGTTAATATATATTTGTATTTAAGCACGAAAAAAAAGATCACAATAAAATAACAATAACGAGCCTCCAGTATATACAGGGGGTACCTGTCCGAGACAAGTTGCCGGGGTAAAGGTTAGTCGAAGTAAATTGAGGTAATATGTACATGTAGGTAGGGGTAAAGTGACTATGCATAGATAATAAACAGTGAGTAGCAGCAGTGTAAAAAGGGGGTCAACTCAAATAGTCTGGGTAGCCATTTGATTAGCTGTTCAGCAGTCTAATGGCTTGCGCTTAGCCTTTTGGACCTAGACTTTGCGCTCCGGTGTCGCTTGCCGTGCGGTAGCAGATAGAACAGTCTATTTTAGGGCCTTCCTCTGACACCACATGGCATTGAGTTCCTGGATGGCAGGAAGCTTGGCTCTAGTGATGTACTGGGCCATACTACGCACTACCCTCTGTAGCGCCTTGCGTTCGGTCGTATGCAGAGCAGTTGCCATATCAAGCGGTGATGCAACCAGTCAGAGAAAGCGAGAGAAAGGGACATGTAAATACCTTCCCCTACTTAGACGTGTAATAACCCTCATAATCTTCTGTGCCAAGGGTTTTACCAGACAGAGGCAATATTCTTGTGCACCAAAACAGAACGCAAGCGTCTGCTCATATGCGCATGCGTGCGCATAGACTATTTTCACCAGAGATATTAGAGACAGAAGGAGATAGGAAACTGAGCTGCACTTCCTAACCTCCTGCCCAATGTATGACCATATTAGAGAGACATATTTCCCTCAGATTACACAGATCCACAAAGAATTCGAAAACAAATCCAATTTTGATAAACTCCCATATCTACTGGGTGAAATTCCACAGTGTGCCATCACAGCAGCAAGATTTGTGACCTGTTGCCACGAGAAAAGGGCAACCAGTGAAGAACAAACACCATTGTAAATACAACCCATATTTATGCCTATTTATTTTATCTTGTGTCCTTTAACCATTTGTACATTGCTAAAACACTGTATATATATAATATGACATTTGTAATGTCTTTATTGTTTTGAAACTTCTGTATGTGTAATGTTTACTGTTCATTTGCATTGTTTATTTCACTTTATATATTCACTTTATATATTATCTACCTCACTTGCTTTGGCAAAATTAACACATGTTTCCCATGCCAATAAAGCCCTTGAATTGAATTGATAGGAACGAATGGCCAATGTATAACATCCCGCCCAGCAAACTGTCGACCAATCACGTTTACGTTGTCATTCTGTGTCACGCGGTTGCTAACTTAATCGTCACGCAAGCCCTTCTCAAAATCAGGTATGAGTCGATAAACCTGCCTATTTCCCTCGGAAGTACGTAATGTCACGATTCCAAAGCTATACGATATTACAGATAACAAGTTAATCTCCAAAAGATGTGTAAATGTGTACTTCATGTTTACGAATTCCATGGTAATGTTAGGTTTTTAAACTTGCGCCCAATTGACTCCCATTCACTCCTGAAAGGAGAGCTCTACTTGTCCCACAATCACCCAGAATGCACCGCGCGGCCCATTGACAACGTACACAATAGGCCCTATTAGGATTGCAATGCAGTTTTCCATCTCCTCAAAATAATCTCTGGTTTTCTCTTCCACTTCACAGGAATTAAGGGCATGAAACGAAACTGAAATTTACTGTAGCCTAAAGGAGAATATGACTTTACATAAATACTTAATTTAATACATTCTTAATTTGAATGACATTCCCAACTTTTACATAATAATACTTCCAAAACTTTTCCCAATTTTTCTTAAACTTGATGCAGAAGAGAAACTTCCATATCAATATAGCCCGAATATCCCCTTGAAACATAGGAAAATACATAGTCTAATGTAGATAAATATTATTGGCTACTACTCACTGTCGAGGCTGAGTTGGATCCTGCTGTGTTTGTGGGTCGGTGTTCGCGTTAACAGGTGCGTTAACGTTGACATCAGGATTGGAATCCCCGGGCTCTTGCCATGCATTATTTCCAGACTGCCTATTTGTTCTCCGATTAACTCCTGAATTGGTCAAATTTATTCTATTATTACTATAATATCCCTGGTCGTCCATGGTGGCAGCCTATATCCTATGGCTACTGACACAGAACTGTCTGAGACGCCGGTAAATTGGAGAAGCCCCAACCCCCCTGTGGCAGACACGCGTATTGGAAAGTTAACTCCCAGTACTACCCACAGACTACATTGCCTTCAGAAAGTATTCACACCTCTTGACTTTTCCAAAATTTGTTGTACAAAGTGGGATTTTTTATGTGTTTAATTGAAATTTTTTGTCAATGATCTACACCAAATACTCTAATGTTGACATGTAAGAAAAATTCGAACATTTTGTAAAACAAATCATGAAAAATAAAACACTAATATATCTTGATTAGAAGTAATTCACAAGTCAAAACATGTTAGAATCACATTTGGCAGCGATTACAGCTGTGAGTATTTCTGGGTAAGTCTCTGAGAACTTTACCCACCTGGATTGTACAACATTTGGCCATTTATTATTTTCATAATTCTTCAAGCTCAGTAAAATTGGTTGTTGATCATTGCTAGACAACCATTTTCAGGTATTGCCATAGATTTTCAAGCAGATTTAAGTCAAAACTGTAACTCAGCCACTTAGGAACATTCACTGTCTTCTTGGTAAGCAAGTCCAGTGTAAATTTGGCCTTGTGTTTTAGGTTATTGTCCTGCTGATAGATGAATTCATCTCCAGTGTCTGGTGGAAGCAGACTGAACCAGGTTTACCTCTAGGATTATGCCTGTGCTTAGCTACATTCCATTTATTTTTTATTTATTTTTTATTCTGAAAAACTCCCCAGTCCTTAACTATTACAAGCATACCCATAACATGATAAAGCCACCACTATGCTTGACAGTATGGAGAGTGGTACTCAGTCATGTGTTGTATTGGATTTGCCCCAAACATAACACTTTGTATTCAGAACAAAAAGTTATGTGTTTTGCCACATTTTTTGCAGTATTACTTTAGTGCCTTGTTGAAAACAGGATGCATGTTTTGTACATTTTTTATTCTGTACAGGCTTACTTCTTTTCACTCTGTCAATTAGGTTAGTATTGTGGAGTAACTACAATGTTGTTGATCCATCCTCAGTTTTCTTCTATCACAGCCATTAAACTCTGTAACTGTTTTAAAAGTCACCATTGGCCTCATTTCCTTCTTCTCCAGCAACTAAGTTAGGAAGGACACCTGTATATTTGTAGTGACTGGGTGTATTGATACACCATCCAAAGTGCAATTAATAACTTCACTATGCTCAAAGGGATATTCAATGTCTGCTTTTTTACCCATCTACTAATAGGCATTGAGGCATTGAATAACCTACCTGGTCTTTGTGATTGAATCTGTGTTTGAAATGCACTGCTTAACTGAGGGACCTTAGATATAATAATTGTATGTGTGGGGTACAGAGATGATGTAGTCATTCAAAAATCATGTTAAACACTATTATTGCATGCAACTCATTATGGGACTTGTTAAGCAAATCTTTACTACTGGACTCATTTAGGCTTGCCATAACAAAGGGGTTGAGTACTTATTGAGTCAACACATTTCAGCTTTTAATTTTTAATAAATTTGTAAAAATGTCACAAAACATCATTCCACTTTGAAATTATGAGGTATTGAATGTAGGTCAGTGACACAGCATCTCTATTAAATCCATTTTAAATTGAGTCTGTAACACAACAAAATGTGGAAAACAATCAAGGGGTGTACAGTCAGCATAACACTATAAAAGTTTAGCAGAATCGTTTTTACAACTGAATAAAAGTAATATTGCTGTATCCTAATACAAATTGTGTTGCAGGATTTAAAGTCCCTAGGAGTAAATAAAAATGTATTGCTTCCATCTGCTATTGCTGTGAATTATCTCACTATGTATATTTTTTATGACATTTAATTTGTTTGTTTTCATGTGATTCATTGATTAATAAAACATTTCCGCAGAATGTTTTGCAAGAAAGGCCCTACAGGTAACTGCCAAAATAACGGAAACACCAACATACAGTGCCTTGCGAAAGTATTCGGCCCCCTTGAACTTTGCGACCTTTTGCCACATTTCAGGCTTCAAATATAAAGATATAAAACTGTATAACAACATGATTCTGCTAGCCCCGTGCTTCACGGTTGGGACGATGCACTTCGGCTTGCAAGCATCCCCCTTTTTCTTCCAAACATAACGATGGTCATTATGGCCAAACAGTTCTATTTTTGTTTCATCAGACCAGAGGGCATTTCTCCAAAAAGTACAATCTTTGTCCCCATGTGCAGTTGCGCACCGTAGTCTGGCTTTTTTAATGGCGGTTTTGGAGCATTGGCTTCTTCTTTGCTGAGCTGCCTTTCAGGTTATGTTGATATAGGACTCGTTTTACTGTGGATATAGATACTTTGGTCCCTGTTTCCTCCAGCATCTTCACAAGGTCCTTTGCTGTTATTGATTTGCATTTTTCGCACCAAAGTACGTTCATCTTTAGGAGACAGAACGCATCTCCTTTCTGAGCTGTATGACCGTACTTGCGTACTATTGTTTGTACAGATGAACGTGGGACCTTCAGGCGTGTGGAAATTGCTCCCAAGAATGAATGAACCAGACTGGAGGTCTACAAAAAAAAATTCTTGGCTGATTTTTGTTGATTTTCCCATGATGTCAAGCAAAGAGGCACTGAGATTGAAGGTAGGCCTTGAAATACATACACAGGTACACCTCCAATTGACTCAAATGATGTCAATTAGCCTATCAGAAGCTTCTAAAGCCATGACATCATTTTCTGGAATTTTCCTAGCTGTTTAAAGGCACAGTCAACTTAGTGTATGTAAGCGTCTGACCCACTGGAATTGTGATACAGTGAATTATAAGTGAAATAATCTGTCTGTAAACAAAAGTTGGAAAAATTACTTGTGTCATGCACAAAGTAGATGTCCTAACCGACTTTCCACAAATTTCTTGTTAACAAACTATAGTTTTGGTGTGGTTGAAAAATAAGTTAATGACTCCAACCTAAGTGTATGTAAACTTCCGATTTCAACTGTAGGTGCCCTCCAACTGAACTTAGGTACATAGACACAAAAAATACAGATCAGGTTAAGGAGGAGGTGAGAGAGAGTGTAGTGGGTGCATCATACGCCTGGGAACCTGTTGTTGGAACCTCTGGCCTGTGAAGACAAACTCAAGTGCAGCAAGGGAATGTCAACTGTGAGTCAGTCCACACACTACCCATGGGCAGCAGGTAGCCTAGTGTTTAAAGTGTTGGGCCAGTAACCCAAAAGTCCCTGGTTTGAATACCCAAGCTAACAATATGAAGAAAAAAAAAATGGTTGAAGTGCCCTTGAGCAAGGCATTTAACCCTAATTTGCTCCAAGGGTGCCATACAACTATAGCCGACCCTGTAAAAGAAAGTATTTTACTACACCTACACAAAAATGTCACCCTACAGACAGTCAGCCCACCCGCTAACCGAACTACAGACAGTCAGCCCACCCGCAACCCACTACCCAACCTACAGACCGTACCCCCCCCTTACCCAACCTACAGACAGTCAGCTCACCCGCTACCAGACAGTCAGCTCACCCGCTACCAGACAGTCAGCTCACCCGCTACCAGACAGTCAGCTCACCCGCTACCAGACAGTCAGCTCACCCGCTACCAGACAGTCAGCTCAACCGCTACCAGACAGTCAGTCCACCCGCTACCGGACAGTCAGCTCACCCGCTACCAGACCTACAGACAGTCAGCTCACCCGCTACCAGACAGTCAGCTCACCCGCTACCAGACAGTCAGTCCACCCGCTACCGGACAGTCAGCTCACCCGCTACCAGACCTACAGACAGTCAGCTCACCCGCTACCAGACAGTCAGCTCACCCGCTACCAGACCCTTCTTTCAAAGTCACTGAGAACTCTTCTTCTAGCCATGGTAGCCAAAATTAATTGGCAACTGGGAATTTGTATACATGACCGTAAGTATG
This sequence comes from Oncorhynchus clarkii lewisi, assembly GCF_045791955.1. Lineage (NCBI taxonomy): Eukaryota > Metazoa > Chordata > Actinopteri > Salmoniformes > Salmonidae > Oncorhynchus > Oncorhynchus clarkii. Next base: position 68,428,988 of record NC_092149.1, read on the forward strand.
ATGGAATGTTAATTGCTTAATTAACTTTCAATATGTGTTCTATTCCTTATTTACTCAAGCGTTATCTTTATTTTGTCAGTTACCTGAAGATCACCTGTTCGTTCTGGATTACAAAATGGTATTTAAATTGATCTTGGGTTTTGTTCCATCAGACGCTTCGTAAACTAGTTGTGTCCTTCAGGTGACGGTACAGGTACAGGGGCATTGCACTGACAGCGTGGGGAACGCCAGCGCGCTAACTATGGAAGGAGAAACGGCGCAATATGCTGAATACAATCCTCAATCTAACATCAGGAGCGAAACAGAAATCGACAAAATACTTGTATGTATATCGATTATTTTGTTGTTTGAAGTTTTGGTGGATAGCTGCGCTAGCTAGTTACATAAATCTGAAGCGGGTGGGCTGACTGTCTGTAGGTCTGGTAGCGGGTGAGCTGACTGTCTGGTAGCGGGTGAGCTGATTGTCTGTAGGTCTGGTAGCGAGTGAGCTGACTGTCCGGTAGCGGGTGGGCTGAATGTCTGGTAGCGGGTGGGTTGACTGTCTGGTAGCGGGTGAGCTGACTGTCTGGTAGCGGGTGAGCTGACTGTCTGGTAGCGGGTGAGCTGACTGTCTGGTAGCGGGTGAGCTGACTGTCTGGTAGCGGGTGAGCTGACTGTCTGGTAGCGGGTGAGCTGACTGTCTGGTAGCGGGTGAGCTGACTGTCTGTAGGTTGGGTAAGGGGGGGGTACGGTCTGTAGGTTGGGTAGTGGGTTGCGGGTGGGTTGACTGTCTGTAGGTCTGGTAGCGGGTGGGCTGACTGTCTGTAGGTCTGGTAGCTGGTGGGCTGACTGTCTGGTAGCGGGTGAGCTGACTGTCTGTAGGTCTGGTAGCGGGTGAGCTGACTGTCTGGTAAATGGTGAGCTGACTGTCTGTAGGTCTGGTAGCGGGTGAGCTGACTGTCTGGTAGCGGGTGAGCTGACTGTCTGTAGGTCTGGTAGCGGGTGGGCTGACTGTCTGGTAGCGGGTGGGCTGACTGTCTGGTAGCGGGTGAGCTGACTGTCTGGTAGCGGGTGAGCTGACTGTCTGTAGGTTGGGTAAGGGGGGGGTACGGTCTGTAGGTTGGGTAGTGGGTTGCGGGTGGGTTGACTGTCTGTAGGTCTGGTAGCGGGTGGGCTGACTGTCTGTAGGTCTGGTAGCTGGTGGGCTGACTGTCTGGTAGCGGGTGAGCTGACTGTCTGTAGGTCTGGTAGCGGGTGAGCTGACTGTCTGGTAAATGGTGAGCTGACTGTCTGTAGGTCTGGTAGCGGGTGAGCTGACTGTCTGGTAGCGGGTGAGCTGACTGTCTGTAGGTCTGGTAGCGGGTGGGCTGACTGTCTGGTAGCGGGTGGGCTGACTGTCTGGTAGCGGGTGAGCTGACTGTCTGGTAGCGGGTGAGCTGACTGTCTGGTAGCGGGTGAGCTGACTGTCTGGTAGCGGGTGAGCTGACTGTCTGGTAGCGGGTGAGCTGACTGTCTGGTAGCGGGTGAGCTGACTGTCTGTAGGTCTGGTAGCGGGTGGGCTGACTGTCTGGTAGCGGGTGGGCTGACTGTCTGGTAGCGGGTGAGCTGACTGTCTGGTAGCGGGTGAGCTGACTGTCTGGTAGCGGGTGAGCTGACTGTCTGGTAGCGGGTGAGCTGACTGTCTGGTAGCGGGTGAGCTGACTGTCTGGTAGCGGGTGGGCTGACTGTCTGTAGGTCTGGTAGCGGGTGGGCTGACTGTCTGTAGGTCTGGTAGCTGGTGGGCTGACTGTCTGTAGTTCGGGTAGCGGGTGGGCTGATGTCTGGTAGCGGGTGGGCTGACTGTAGGTCTGGTAGCGTGTGGGCTGACTGTAGGTCTGGTAGCGGGTGGGCTGACTGTAGGTCTGGTAGCGAGTGGGCTGACTGACTGTAGGTCTGGTAGCTGGTGGGCTGACTGTCTGTAGGTCGGGTAGCGGGTGGGCTGACTGTCTGTAGGTCTGGTAGCTGGTGGGCTGACTGTCTGTAGGTCTGGTAGCGGGTGGGCTGACTGTCTGTAGGTCGGGTAGCGGGTGGGCTGACTGTCTGTAGGTCGGGTAGCGGGTCGGGTAGCGGGTGGGCTGACTGTCTGGTAGCGGGTGGGCTGACTGTCCGGTAGCGGGTGGGCTGACTCTGTAGGTCGGGTAGTGGGTCGGCTGACTGTCTGGTAGCGGGTGGGCTGACTCTGTAGGTCGGGTAGCGGGTGGGCTGACTGTTTGGTAGCGGGTGGGCTGACTGTCAGGTAGCGGGTGGGCTGACTGTCTGGTAGCGGGTGGGCTGACTGTCAGTAGGTCGGGTAGCGGGTGGGCTGACTGTCTGTAGGTCGGGTAGCGGGTGGGCTGACTGTCTGTAGGTCTGGTAGCGGGTGAGCTGACTGTCTGGTAGTGGGTGAGCTGACTGTCTGTAGGTCTGGTAGCGGGTGAGCTGACTGTCTGGTAGCGGGTGGGCTGACTGTCTGTAGGTCTGGTAGCGGGTGAGCTGACTGTCTGGTAGCGGGTGAGCTGACTGTCTGTAGGTCTGGTAGCGGGTGAGCTGACTGTCTGGTAGCGGGTGAGCTGACTGTCTGTAGGTCTGGTAGCGGGTGAGCTGACTGTCTGGTAGCGGGTGGGCTGACTGTCTGGTAGCGGGTGAGCTGACTGTCTGGTAGCGGGTGAGCTGACTGTCTGGTAGCGGGTGAGCTGACTGTCTGTAGGTTGGGTAAGGGGGGGGTACGGTCTGTATTTTGGGTAGTGAGTTGCGGGTGGGCTGACTGTCTGTAGTTCGGTTAGCGGGTGGGCTGACTGTCTGTAGGGTGACATTTTTGTGTAGGTGTAGTAAAATACTTTCTTTTACAGGGTCGGCTATAGTTGTATGGCACCCTTGGAGCAAATTAGGGTTAAATGCCTTGCTCAAGGGCACTTCAACCATTTTCTTTTTCTTCATATTGTTAGCTTGGGTATTCAAACCAGGGACTTTTGGGTTACTGGCCCAACACTTTAAACACTAGGCTACCTGCTGCCCATGGGTAGTGTGTGGACTGACAGTTGACATTCCCTTGCTGCACTTGAGTTTGTCTTCACAGGCCAGAGGTTCCAACAACAGGTTCCCAGGCGTATGATGCACCCACTGCACTCTCTCTCACCTCCTCCTTAACCTGATCTGTGTTTTTTGTGTCTATGTACCTAAGTTCAGTTGGAGGGCACCTACAGTTGAAATCGGAAGTTTACATACACTTAGGTTGGAGTCATTAACTTATTTTTCAACCACACCAAAACTATAGTTTGTTAACAAGAAATTTGTGGAAAGTCGGTTAGGACATCTACTTTGTGCATGACACAAGTAATTTTTCCAACTTTTGTTTACAGACAGATTATTTCACTTATAATTCACTGTATCACAATTCCAGTGGGTCAGACGCTTACATACACTAAGTTTACTGTGCCTTTAAACAGCTAGGAAAATTCCAGAAAATGATGTCATGGCTTTAGAAGCTTCTGATAGGCTAATTGACATCATTTGAGTCAATTGGAGGTGTACCTGTGGATGTATTTCAAGGCCTACCTTCAATCTCAGTGCCTCTTTGCTTGACATCATGGGAAAATCAACAAAAATCAGCCAAGAAAAAAAAATTGTAGACCTCCAGTAGACCTTCATTCTTGGGAGCAATTTCCACACGCCTGAAGGTCCCACGTTCATCTGTACAAACAATAGTACGCAAGTACGGTCATACAGCTCAGAAAGGAGATGCGTTCTGTCTCCTAAAGATGAACGTACTTTGGTGCGAAAAATGCAAATCAATAACAGCAAAGGACCTTGTGAAGATGCTGGAGGAAACGGGGACCAAAGTATCTATATCCACAGTAAAACGAGTCCTATATCAACATAACCTGAAAGGCAGCTCAGCAAAGAAGAAGCCAATGCTCCAAAACCGCCATTAAAAAAGCCAGACTACGGTGTGCAACTGCACATGGGGACAAAGATTGTACTTTTTGGAGAAATGCCCTCTGGTCTGATGAAACAAAAATAGAACTGTTTGGCCATAATGACCATTGTTATGTTTGGAAGAAAAAGGGGGATGCTTGCAAGCCGAAGAATACCATCCCAACCGTGAAGCACGGGGGTAGCAGCATCATGTTGTGGGGGTGCTTTGCTGCAGGCGGGACTGGTGCTCTTCACAAAATAGATGGCTTCATGAGGACAGGAAAATTATGTGGATATATTGAAGCAACATCTCAAGACATCAGTCAGGAAGTTAAAGCTTGGTCACAAATGGGTCTTCCAAATGGACAATGACCCCAAGCATACTTCCAAAGTTGTGTCAAAATGGCTTAAGGACAACAAAGTCAAGGTATTGGAGTGGCCATCACAAAGCCCTGACCTCATTCCTATAGAACATTTGTGGGCAGAACTGAAAAAGTGTGTGTGAGCAAGGAGGCCTACAAACAGTTACACCATCTCTGTCAGGAGGAATGGGCTAAAATTCACCCAACTTATTGTGGGAAGCTTGTGGAAGGCTACCCAAAATGTTTGACCCAAGTTAAACAATGTAAAGGCAATGCTACCAAATACTACTTGAGTGTATGTAAACTTCTAACCCACTGGGAATGTGATCAAAGAAATACAACCTGAAAGAAATAATTCTCTCTACTATTATTCTGACACTTCACATTCTTAAAATAAAATGGTGATCATAACTGACCTAAGACAGGGTATCTTTACTAGGATTAAATGTCAGGAATTGTGAAACTGAGTTTCAATGTATTTGGCTAAGGTGTATGTAAACTTCTGAATTCAACTGTAGGCCAGCTGGGAAAGGGAGGGGTCAGAAAGGGCAGACACACAGCTGTACTTTTTGATGACTCACTCTGGGTGTGTGAGTGAAACAGTCATTCCATATACTGTGTGATTGAGGCAGTGCGTGACATGAGTTGGTTGAGTAATCAGACCTCACACTCTGTATGCCTGTCTGTGGGACTCACTGACTGTGTGTCAAATAAAGCAGTGTGTGGGAGCAAGGAGTTACTGAACCCTAGCCAACAACTCATATCTCTGAAAGTCTTGTTTTGATCTGTTGTACCAAATAATGCACTTCCACCTTTCATGCTGTAGACCTTTACACTGAGGACAGAAGGATATGTTTCTAGACAGTCAGTGGGCGAGTTGACTGACGAATACAGGTTTGTTGTATACTTTCAGTACTAACATCTCTCCTCGCTCTCCAGTCCTTCTCATCCCATCACTATAATGGAGGGTTTGACCAGAAGATGACTAAAAAGGAAGCCAGCCTCGTCCTTGGTATTAGGTAAGACTGCTGAAATCATGCTTGTGTGCATGCTACTCATGCTCGACTGTTCATGCTTAAGGATGTGTGTGATTTTTCTCTGGGTCTTTGATGGGTTTATATTAGTAATCTCTCTTCCTGGTTTAGTTCAATTTTGCACTGTTTATCACGTTAGGGAGAGAACAGAACACCACTGAATAGTTTAGTGGTCAGAAGAACTGGATGGGTTTTACTGCAACTTGTCAGTCTGTGGTGTGGCCAATAGATGGTGCTGCAATCCTGCTCCAAATCTGTTTTGTATAGCCCAACCACCCCTCTCTAACCTTTATCTGTCGCTTCCCCTGAAGCCCAACCACCCCTCTCTAACCTTTATCTGTCGCTTCCCCTGAAGCCCAACCACCCCTCTCTAACCTTTATCTGTCACTTCCCCTGAAGCCCAACCACCCCTCTCTAACCTTTATCTGTCACTTCCCCTGAAGCCCAAACACCCCTCTCTAACCTTTATCTGTCGCTTCCCCTGAAGCCCAACCACCCCTCTCTAACCTTTATCTGTCGCTTCCCCTGAAGCCCAACCACCCCTCTCTAACCTTTATCTGTCGCTTCCCCTGAAGCCCAACCACCCCTCTCTAACCTTTATCTGTCGCTTCCCCTGAAGCCCAACCACCCCTCTCTAACCTTTATCTGTCGCTTCCCCTGAAGCCCAACCACCCCTCTCTAACCTTTATCTGTCGCTTCCCCTGAAGCCCAACCACCCCTCTCTAACCTTTATCTGTCGCTTCCCCTGAAGCCCAACCACCCCTCTCTAACCTTTATCTGTCGCTTCCCCTGAAGCCCAACCACCCCTCTCTAACCTTTATCTGTCGCTTCCCCTGAAGCCCAACCACCCCTCTCTAACCTTTATCTGTCACTTCCCCTGAAGCCCAACCACCCCTCTCTAACCTTTATCTGTTGCTTCCCCTGAAGCCCAACCACCCCTCTCTAACCTTTATCTGTCACTTCCCCTGAAGCCCAACCACCCCTCTCTAACCTTTATCTGTCGCTTCCCCTGAAGCCCAACCAGCACCAAGTCAAAGGTGAGAGATGCTCACCGGAGGATCATGGTCCTGAACCACCCAGGTTAAGGTCAGTTTAACTCCAAGGTACTAGACATGATCAATTACAGATTAGATATTGCTTTTACGTGCTTAATCTCTTTATTACTGGTTATCAGCATGAACAGGAGAGCACCTGTCTATTGAACCACTCATCCCTTTTCTCCTACTCAAGGTTAATGGCCTCCCTCAGTCTCCCTCTGCTGAGAGGATTACATGCGTGCGCACGCACACACTCATGCACAAACACGCATACACAGTAGCTAGTTTTACACACTCGTCCCCAATGTGTTTTTCCCTCCTGAGAGGAGTACACACATGGCGGGTAGTTGTACTCTGTGAAATGAGAAATGGCCTGTGGGATTCCTATCTGACTATGGGCGATAAGGGCTGAGGTGACAGGGAGAAAGGAGAGGGAGAATAAGGGTATGAAATATTGGGCTATAAGCTCTGTAGGGTCACCTTCTGTAGCCACATCCATCAATGCTGTCACCCTTGGATATGTCTTGGGTTCTGGTAACACAGTATCTATTAGTTTCCATGTGTTTGGTTAGAGGGACATCAATGGAGAAGAGAGGGTAATAACTAGGGCTGTTGCGGTGACCATATTACCAGCAGTCATGAGTCATGACTAGACCTGCACGGAATCCGCACACAAAGAAATCCGACAAATCTGCAGAATTTCTAATAGAATGCATAGCATTCTGAAGCAAAGATAAGCTGCTTGCGAAGTTAAATAGAATTGACTTGTTTTAATTTAAGTGTTCTGTTTTCATTGAAATGCATCAATCAGTGAAAATTGTAGCCCCTTCCCTGTGTGAGAGGTCCAGGGTGCAGACGGCTCCGTGAATGAATGACCGCTGTCTGAGGAAAGAACTATTGAACAAAGAATGCCCAGATTTACACCAGAGGAGATGAAGAGTAAACACTTGGCGACCAGAATAACAGCCAGGGACAGGGAGTTTCCAGGATTGAGGAGTACTTTTCTTCAAAGTGTGTCAGCATTCAATCGACTACATACAGCGTCAAACTGAGGTGGAGCACCTGCGGTCACTCCATCTCAAAAATAGGACGGCTAGTGGACCAGGTAAACGTTCTGATGCTTTAGCTAGCTACAGACATTAACTAGCTAGTAGTTTTGTTCTAGTTTGCTAATATCTGTTCTTGACAATTAAATTGTCTGCCGTGGTGTAAAAATACTTGAAAGTTGGTGTACAGTACAGATACTCCAAAAAACATCACAATAAATCTATGCTGTATTCTAATGAGACATGATATGAAGAAAATGCCTTTCAGATTAATAGGAGTTGGCCTACTGTATGTTGTCTGGCTATGCACCCTGCCGTAGGCTGTAGGATAGTTCAGACAATATATGCTTAAGTCCCGTGTCATTATTTTATAGTAAGAATATAATTGAATATAGCTGAATAAAAATATGAAGGATATTTGTCCCATTCCAGAGCGAGTTCACATATGAAGGCTATGTTGAACATAAAAGTGATAATTTGAAACAGGTTCTATAAACTACGCTAGATGTAGAGTTATTTGGCATCTTTAGTTGTTAATGATACAAACCTTAGAATGTCTTAGAAATCCAAACATATGGGCTGCATGATGAGAGTATATGCTATTGATGATTTGAGAAAGTCACACAGAAAGCTTGCGCTCTGTTCCTTGCCTAAGGCTGCACACGCTGTTCTCTACCAAGTGCTTCATTTGGGAAACCAAGTGAGATCTGTTCGGGAACATCGATAGTAACATGTTTTCACAACTAAACATATTTCATTGAACTGTTGACAGCTCCGCTCTGAATGTTTTAATATTCTATATTTTCAATATTTTAATTACAGGTTTTTTGGGGGGAGGGGGTTTGAGTTCATACAGTGCATTGCGAAAGTATTCGGCCCCCTTGAACTTTGTGACCTTTTGCCACATTTCAGGCTTCAAACATAAAGATATAAAACTGTATTTTTTTGTGAAGAATCAACAACAAGTGGGACACAATCATGAGGTGGAACGACATTTATTGGATATTTCAAACTTTTTTAACAAATCAAAAACGGAAAAATTGGACGTGCAAAATGATTCAGCCCCTTTACTTTCAGTGCAGTAAACTCTCTCCGGAAGTTCAGTGAGGATCTCTGAATGATCCAATGTTGACCTAAATGACTAATGATGATAAATACAATCCACCTGTGTGTAATCAAGTCTCTGTATAAATGCACCTGCACTGTGATAGTCTCAGAGGTCCGTTAAAAGCGCAGAGAGCATCATGAAGAACAAGGAACACACCAGGCAGGTCCGAGATACTGTTGTGAAGAAGTTTAAAGCCGGATTTGGATACAAAAAGATTTCCCAAGCTTTAAACATCCCAAGGAGCACTGTGCAAGCGATAATATTGAAATGGAAGGAGTATCAGACCACTGCAAATCTACCAAGACCTGGCCGTCCCTCTAAACTTTCAGCTCATACAAGGAGAAGACTGATCAGAGATGCAGCCAAGAGGCCCATGATCACTCTGGATGAACTGCAGAGATCTACAGCTGAGGTGGGAGACTCTGTCCATAGGACAACAATCAGTCGTATATTGCACAAATCTGGCCTTTATGGAAGAGTGGCAAGAAGAAAGCTATTTCTTAAAGATATCCATAAAAAGTGTCGTTTAAAGTTTGCCACAAGCCACCTGGGAGACACACCAAACATGTGGAAGAAGGTGCTCTGGTCAGATGAAACCAAAATTGAACTTTTTGGCAACAATGCAAAACGTTATGTTTGGCGTAAAAGCAACACAGCTCATCACCCTGAACACACCATCCCCACTGTCAAACATGGTGGTGGCAGCATCATGGTTTGGGCCTGCTTTTCTTCAGCAGGGACAGGGAAGATGGTTAAAATTGATGGGAAGATGGATGGAGCCAAATACAGGACCATTCTGGAAGAAAACCTGATGGAGTCTGCAAAAGACCTGAGACTGGGACGGAGATTTGTCTTCCAACAAGACAATGATCTAAAACATAAAGCAAAATCTACAATGGAATGGTTCAAAAATAAACATATCCAGGTGTTAGAATGGCCAAGTCAAAGTCCAGACCTGAATCCAATCGAGAATCTGTGGAAAGAACTGAAAACTGCTGTTCACAAATGCTCTCCATCCAACCTCACCGAGCTCGAGCTGTTTTGCAAGGAGGAATGGGAAAACATTTCAGTCTCTCGATGTGCAAAACTGATAGAGACATACCCCAAGCGACTTACAGCTGTAATCGCAGCAAAAGGTGGCGCTACAAAGTATTAACTTAAGGGGGCTGAATAATTTTGCACGCCCAATTTTTCAGTTTTTGATTTGTTAAAAAAGTTTGAAATATCCAATAAATGTCGTTCCACTTCATGATTGTGTCCCACTTGTTGTTGATTCTTCACAAAAAAAATACAGTTTTATATCTTTATGTTTGAAGCCTGAAATGTGGCAAAAGGTCGCAAAGTTCAAGGGGGCCGAATACTTTCGCAATGCACTGTATATAGGCCTAGGCTTATACACAGTTCGCATGGGTGTTTTGAATTAATCAATTTCGTTGTTTGGCTTTGAAACAACATCCATAATGACCATGTTTTCCACTGTTTCAAACTGCTGTTTAACTTCTTTCTTCAAATTCAGCAATAACAGTGAGGTGAGTTTTAAAAGCACAACACTGTTTTGATGATAAGTGGCTGATGTGATTTTTGATTGCGTTGATGTCAGAGTGGTTAGAAGGACAATAGAGCCCTGAGTACCAGGCCATTAGCGACTTGGATACTACCAAAGCATATCCTGAGTGCATAAAAAGAGATTACTATGACCCAAACAGAATCTTACTGTGGTCATGACCAAACCCAAACAGAATCTTACTGTGGTCATGACCAAACCCAAACAGAATCTTACTGTGGTCATGACCAAACCCAAAGAGAATTTTACTGTGGTCATGACCAAACCCAAACAGAATTTTACTGTGGTCATGACCAAACCCAAACAGAATCTTACTGTGGTCATGACCAAACCCAAACAGAATCTTACTGTGGTCATGACCAAACCCAAAGAGAATTTTACTGTGGTCATGACCAAACTGTGGACTGACATGCTTTTTAGTACTCAATGCTGTTATACTTTGCAATCAACAGGCTCCTACGCTGACTGAGTAGTATCTGATAATGTGAGAAAAGTCTCCATCCACTGAGGTAGAGGGGAAACACAGATGTATCACTGCAATGTGAGCTAAGACTGGCATCCTGTCCTGTCTTGTAAGGTCCTAGTGAAGTCCACATCCATGTACTCTGCAAGGTACTCCACAGCAGGTATCCAGGAGCCCCACCTGGTCTACACAGGCATCACAGGAGAATGGCCATTTTCCAGCATGAATGATCTCAGCTCCAGACGCTGGTGTGCCTGACAGAACACCCTCACCAGAGCACACAGCCTGTTCACGTCCTCAAACATCTCTGGAAAACATCCAGCACCAGGAGATGGACAGAGCAGGTGAAGTGTCCCGAGCAGGTGAAGTGTCCCGAGCAGGTGAAGTGTCCAGAGCTGGGGGAAGAGGCCATTCAAGATGCTGGTGAAAGCCTTCATATAGATAGCTGAATCACTTACAAAAGCCCACACATTGCTAAAAAGTCAACTCCGTTGTTGAGACAGGAAATAACATCTTAGGACACAGTGGTAATGTTTACTTTATCCAAGAAAACCAGGTCTGCTACAACAGGTTGCTCATACTGGCTGGAGTCTTCCAAAGGCATCGGTCGTCTCATCAAGGATGACAAATGGCCTTTCCCTTTACAGCATCTTTGATGTCCTGCTCATATTGTGGATATTATTCTGGTAGAGAGACAAAAATAAAACAAAAAGGTCGAAAATAAAGAACAATGGTTACATTTGGTAAATTAAGAATTCTCAGGTTGAGTTCAATAGCAGGCCTACAGGAGATCAAGCTTTGAGGCTAAACACACACTCCTGAAGCCACACACAGCCCATAAACCAGACAGTGTCTCAAATACATTTTCAAACAATGATAGTTAACAAAAAAAAGTAATAATAAATATATATATATGTCTGACTCGCTGCTTTTGTCATTCCTAACATGTGATGGAGCTGTCCAAACAAGTGACATTACTTTGGCTAACATTACCTCAGCTAAGTTAGCTAGCCTAAGTGATGTGATGGAGCTGGTGTGACAACATGGGAAGCTTGCCAGGCTAACATTAGCTAGCCAACTTGCCACTATTTAGATCCAGATCATCAGCGGTGGAAAAAGTACTCAATTGTCATACTTGAGTTAAAGTAAAGATACCTTAATAGAAAATGACTCAAGTAAAAGTGAAAGTTACCCAGTAAAATACTACTTGAGTAAAAGTGTAAGTATTTGTTTTTAAATATACTGAAGTATCAAAAGGAAATGTAATTGCTAAAATATACTTAAGTATGAAAAGTCCTACCAATTTAAAATTCCTCATATTAAGCAAACCAGATGGCACAATTTTATTTTTATTTACAGATAGCCAGGGTCACACTCCAACATAATTTTAAAACAAAGCATTTGTGTTTAGTGAGTCCGCCAGATCAGAGGCAGTAGGGATGCCCTCCTGATAAGTGTGTGAATTGGACCATTTTCTGTCCTGCTAAGCATTCAAAATGTGTTCGAGTACTTGTGGGTGTCAGGGAAAGTGTATGGAGTAAAAATAACATTTTCTTTAGGAATGTAGCGAAGGAAAAGTTGTCAAAAATATAAATAGTAAAGTACTGTACATTTAATTGGCATGCATCAGCGTCTTGTAGGTGTGGAGGCCTGGAGATGCTAAACATCTTGTCAAGTACTGTGAGACATGTCAGTCATGGGTCATGGGCAGGAAAGTGTTGTCTGATTCCTGGTCAGAGTAATGGGATGGAATGATTGGTTAATTACCTCATAGTTCCTGTCTGTGAGCCAATGAGAGTCATTGGAAAAGATGTGTTTTGCTATTTGGTGCTATTTTTTTGAAAGTAATTACCTGAGTTGGCCCTCTAGCCCTGTTTTTGGTATCTCTTTCTCTGTTAATGTGCTGTAGGCCACTCGCCAGGCCGGCTCTGTGTTTGTCAGTGACTGATTAGCAGACTAGTTGAGGCCTTGGTCAGGCCCTGCTCTCTGCCACTGCAAAACACTCCTTAACGCTTTCTCTCATTTATTACTATAAAAACACACACACAGTACTGCTGAAATACACACACCACACACCGCCTAGAGAGGGCAGTATACACACATGGCTATTGGCTACTGAGGTTTGTGTTGTGAACACACACAGGCTGTCTTGGTGTCACACAGCAGACTCTACTTCTCCTAGGATGCTGTACTCATTGACCACTCTGACCCAGGACACACATACACATCTCTATCATGAGTTTTCAGAACAATGTGTTGAAGGCTAGGAGATGAGGAGAGGATGTCACTGTACACTATTAGGATGTGACTCAACCTCTGTTTGTGCTAGCTCAGCATACACCTATCCCCTGTACTCTAAAGTGATTACTGTTCCTCAGGTTGTTAATGCACAGTGCCGGCAGGCGGAGAAGCTGTAGATTGGATGTGACTCAGACGGCTAATGACTGAGCCTGCTGTAGTCCATCTACACCTGACCTCTACCTGACCTCAGACACAGCCAGTCTGTGTAGTCAGTAGAAGGCACTGAAGTGGTATTGAGAGAGCATTGGTTGGGCGGGACTGAATGTCTTGCATGCCATGTGTATACTGTGGTATGTTCTCACCTGGAATGGATAGGGGGTTGAGAGATATGGAACAGGTGGGGATGGGGAGAACATTTTAAATGGGGTGGTAGCGAGGACAGATGGAGGAATGGACAGAGTAAATGAGGGAAGATACAGAGGGAGGAAAAGGGAGGATGAAACAGATGGCTATTGATGAAGCGTATGTGTGTTCTCCCTCTAGGGGGATCTCCTTATATGGCCGCGAAGATCAACGAGGCCAAGGACCTGCTGGATAAAGGCCAACAGGGCGGATAACTACAGCCCCCATCACCCCACTGACCTCCTGGACTACAGTACACTACAGATAAAAACTAAAGATCCAATTATAGACCTAGCTGCTGACCTGGACTACAGTACACTACAGATTAAAACTAAAGATCCCAACTATAGACCTCGCTGCTGACCTGGACTACAGTACACTTCAGATTAAAACTAAAGATCCCAACTATAGACCTAGCTGCTGACCTGGACTACAGTACACTTCAGATTAAAACTAAAGATCCCAACTATAGACCTAGCTGCTGACCTGGACTACAGTACACTTCAGATTAAAACTAAAGATCCCAACTATAGACCTAGCTGCTGACCTGGACTACAGTACACTTCAGATTAAAACTAAAGATCCCAACTATAGACCTAGCTGCTGACCTGGACTACAGTACACTTCAGATTAAAACTAAAGATCCCAACTATAGACCTAGCTGCTGACCTGGACTACAGTACACTACAGATTAAAACTAAAGATCCCAACTATAGACCTAGCTGCTGACCTGGACTACAGTACACTTCAGATTAAAACTAAAGATCCCAATTATAGACCTAGCTGCTGACCTGGACTACAGTACACTTCAGATTAAAACTAAAGATCCCAACTATAGACCTCGCTGCTGACCTGGACTACAGTACACTTCAGATTAAAACTAAAGATCCCAACTATAGACCTAGCTGCTGACCTGGACTACAGTACACTTCAGATTAAAACTAAAGATCCCAACTATAGACCTAGCTGCTGACCTGGACTACAGTACACTACAGAATAAAACTATAGACCTAGCTGCTTACCTGGACTACAGTACACTACAGATTAAAACTATAGACCTAGCTGCTGACCTGGACTACAGTACACTACAGATTAAAACTAAAGACCCCAACTTGAAGGTTTACAAAAGTCAACATGTTTACTGTCTGTTGTAAATACACTATACCATAAGATACAAGATGATAATAATATTTCTTAGAAATTACCTTAGAATTCCTCAATGTGGTAAAGACATTATGGCCGCTGTGGTGTGTGTGTAATTTAGCCCATTTTGCCGAATAAAGCATTTTATGGAATGGTAATCAATGACTCATTATTGTGGTTCTGTTTGAATGTGTTTCTGTGATTATTCCCTCTGCGCTGAAACACCATCGTAGTAAACTAGTAACAGTGCTGCAGCAATAGCAGGTGCTGATGAGAGGGGGAACATTGGGTAAGAGATGTTTTTGAAACTCCTGCGCCAAACGGTGACATTTGATAACATTAATTGAAAGCTGTTTCACCAGTAGCCTGCAGTAAAAGGTTTTTCCACATACCAGTATCTAAGTCGATGGCTAAACGACCATGTTTGTCGATCATGTCATACATGCCTTCGTTCCAGCATGCTTCATCTATCATTAAAATACATACTAAACCAACTCATTCTGGAAGAACGCAGTTCCCATCTGAAGTTGCGGTAAAGCGTTTCCCTATTAGCAGTCAGTGTGTCTTCCCTCTGAACCCCTGTACAGGTCAGGGCTGTTGTGTGCTTGGCTAAGGCCTGCTCTGCTCTCCTGTCCCTCCTGTGGATGGGCCTATTTCAAACTGGGAAGAACCCACATGGCCCTCCTGAGCCAGCCTCTCCCTTCCACCTCCTGGTCTCTCGCTCTACCTCCCTCCACCAGAGTATAGTTCAATAACCTGTGTAAAACAACAGATTCTGCTGTCTAAAATATTTGTTTTGTACTCTGCTGTACTACTGCCATGCTGGAGAGGGGAAATTACTTGCCTATAACTCCCACCACCCAACTCATTGTAACAGTTTGTGCACTGTAAATATGCAAGGCTATGGGAATTTGCTGATAAAATATACACTGCTCAAAAAAATAAAGGGAACACTTAAACAACACAATGTAACTCCAAGTCAATCACACTTCTGTGAAATCAAACTGTCCACTTAGGAAGCAACACTGAATGACAAATTTCACATGCTGTTGTGCAAATGGAATAGACAACAGGTGGAAATTATAGGCAATTAGCAAGACACCCCCAATAAAGGAGTGGTTCTGCAGGTGGTGACCACAGGCCACTTCTCAGTTCCTATGCTTCCTGGCTGATGTTTTGGTCACTTTTGAATGCTGGCGGTGCTTTAACTCTAGTGGTAGCATGAGATGGAGTCTACAACCCACACAAGTGGCTCAGGTAGTGCAGCTCATCCAGGATGGCACATCAATGCGAGCTGTGGCAAGAAGGTTTGCTGTGTCTGTCAGCGTAGTGTCCAGAGCATGGAGGTGCTACCAGGAGACGTGGAGGAGGCCGTAGGAGGGCAACAACCCAGCAGCAGGACCGCTACCTCCGCCTTTGTGCAAGGAGGAGCACTGCCAGAGCCCTGCAAAATGACCTCCAGCAGGCCACAAATGTGCATGTGTCTGCTCAAACGGTCAGAAACAGACTCCATGAGGATGGTATGAGGGCCCGACGTCCACAGGTGGGGGTTGTGCTTACAGCTCAACACCGTGCAAGACGTTTGGCATTTGCCAGAGAACACCAAGAATGGCAAATTCGCCACTGGCGCCCTGTGCTCTTCACAGATGAAAGCAGGTTCACACTGAGCACATGTGACAGACGTGACAGAGTCTGGAGACGCCGTGGAGAACGTTCTGCCGCCTGCAACATCCTCCAGCATGACCGGTTTGGCGGTGGGTCAGTCATGGTGTGGGGTGGCATTTTTTGGGGGGCCGCACAGCCCTCCATGTGCTCGCCAGAGGTAGCCTGACTGCCATTAGGTACTGAGATGAGATCCTCAGACCCCTTGTGAGACCATATGCTGGTGTGGTTGGCCCTGGGTTCCTCCTAATGCAAGACAATGCTAGACCTCATGTGGCTGGAGTGTGTCAGCAGTTCCTGCAAGAGGAAGGCATTGATGCTATGGACTGGCCCACCCGCTCCCCAGACCTGAATCCAATTGAGCACATCTGGGACATCATGTCTCGCTCCATCCACCAACACCACGTTGCACCACAGACTGTCCAGGAGTTGGCGGATGCTTTAGTCCAGGTCTGGGAGGAGATCCCTCAGGAGACCATCCGCCACCTCATCAGGAGCATGCCCAGGCATTGTAGGGAGGTCATACAGGCACGTGGAGGCCACACACACTACTGAGCCTCATTTTGACTTATTTGAATGTAAGAATATTTCATTCATTCAGATCTAGGATGTGTTATTTTAGTGTTCCCTTTGATCCATATATCTGGTTCCTCTCCTCTCAGATAGCTCTATCACAGAGAAGTGCAGTAGGGCTTCAGCCGTAATGTCCTCCATGTGTCTCTGAGCAGCGCACTCCGTCAGATCCAAATTCTCTTTCTGTCCCACTAACATCTCACCACTGTTAATAACATAACACAAACCATATGGCAGTGTATAGCTTAGGAAAACTACCCCATGATCTATTCTAGATTCTAGAGTATTTTGGGTGTGTGCATGTTAGTGTGCTTGCATAGAAATAATATCTCATTCTAGTTGTGTGTGTGCATGACAGGCTCAAGGTCGAGGTTTGTTTATCTGACACCATCCTGGTTGAGAAGATGACATGGCTAGTGTTAGGAGATGAGGAGTCATCCTTTACCAGTGATGCTGAGATACAGACTGGTCTCTGCTCTGATCACGACAACAACACCAGACAGGCCAACTGTTCCACTTTATTCTGTTCTCCCTCAACAGAATGACCTGACACAGGTTGCTTAGCAACTGTTATTCAGCATTCTTTTGTTTGCAAGTTACAATGTCAAGATGCCCTTCAATAGCTCTACTGAGGGAGGGGCATTGTAAAGGACGGAATGTCATACCCCAACTATGACATCATGACAGGTTCATTCATGGTGTTCTCATTGCATTGAGACAGCATTTCAAAGATTAGCTCAGAATGTGTAAAAAACTGAGATTACTTTATCAGTTAAGGTGACATACATGTCGTTTGGGCTTTAACTCAGTGGGCTAACTCAGTGTTTTGACGCACAGATCATCCAGGTTCAATGTCAGTTGGCACACACACACACACACACACACACACACACACACACACACACACACACACACACACACACACACACACACACACACACACACACACACACACACACACACACACACACACACACACACACACACACAGAGACTACTGTATTCTGCATCCCCTCATCTTTTGACACAACTAAAATCTCTCCTCTACCTGTCAGTCCTCACGTCTCAGATCTCAGCGGATCCCTCTCCTCCTGCAGCTGTGCTGTCAGACACACAGGAGGACTAGATGTTCTGTTCAGATGTAGGCCAGCCAGAGAGGTTACAACATCAGCCCTCAGGATGTCTGCTCCAGGGCTGGGTGCGGTGGAGCGTCTGTCTGGCAGAGGGCTCCAACGGCAGCCATGTTAGAGAGGTCACCGGGGGGATGGCAGCCATTTTGGTGAGTTTGGTGTGATTGATATCTGGATGTTAATCTGTTGAGAACTAGATAGGGAGGTAGAGAGAGGTGACAGAACAGCTGCAGCAACCAGGGTGCTCATTCAGGTGGGCACAACAAAATCCATAGGTCAATCATATGATAACGTTGTGGGATGTAAGAGATGCAGACCTACTGAGTGACCTGCATCCCTCAATATTTCCTGGTACAAACACAGAAACATCATAATAATGCAATTGCTCCCAGGCAAGGATAATTCCTTGCAGCTAGGCCTCAGTAAAGAGACATGACATTGGTGAGGCTGTGAAACAGGTGGAATGTGAAACGCCTTGTCGCTGTAGATAGACACACAAAGGCCCTTGGCTAATTACTGCTGTCAACAAACGTCATTATAACAGGCTAATGCTGCTGTTGCTGTCTGCACTCCCTCCGCTGCTAACACTACAGGTATTTATAGATGGAGCCCTCATTTACACACACCCTGACATAGGCAGGCACACAGACACAGGAGCGTACACACACACACACACACACACACACACACACACACACACACACACACACAAGCAGACATACAGACAGACAGACAGACAGACACACACACACACACGCAAGACCTCAGAGCCGAGAGAAGCAGCAACAGATTTCTTGGCCCAGACGCATACGTGTTGGCACCCTAGCTGACAGTCTGCATCTCTCTCTCTCTCTCTCTCTCTCTCTCTCTCTCTCTCTCTCTCTCTGAGATGTGTATTTGCATGTTAGAAATGGGAGACTATAAATGGCATGTCATTGAAGGTCACAATGACGCAGTACTGCAGCTGTTGTCTATTATCATAGATACATCAATTCTCTTTGTTTACTTGTCACTGTGGTGTGGACCCAATCATAACTGGGGAAACAAAGTGCAGAAGTCAAAAGTTTGAACTGTTGTGTAAATCTTACATAATGTCAGTGGGAGATTTGCTCCATGTCCCTAGACACTTCCCAAACAATGTGCTATTGTTTCCTCTTCTCTTCTCCTTTGTTTTAATGTTGACTGATACAAATGATAGTGTACGAGTTTCCACCATTGCCTCCACCTATCCTGGGTTTTCAGTTCAGAGCATATGAAGGAGAGAAGAAGAGAACTTGAGACTATGGAGAAGAGGAGATGAAGACATTAGGAAGCTACTTCAGACTATTGAAACTCTGGTTGATCCCATTACTGTCGCAGACAATAAACAGTACATGTTCACAGCTTCCAACAGACAACTAGTCTGTACAACCGCTGTGTCTGACAACAGCTAGCTGGTGATGTCACCCACACACATCAGAGAACAATACAGACAGAATTGTCAGGGAGAGAGAGAATGAGAGAGACAAATACAATGCGACAGAAAGGGAGGAAGAGAGGGAGGGAGAATGAGAAAAAGGAAGAATACGGTAGAAAGGGAGGAAGAGAGGGAGGGAGAATGAGAGAAAGGAAGAATACGATAGAAAGGGAGGAAGAGAGGGAGGGAGAATGAGAGATATGGGGACAGGGAAAGGGCAAGAGGAGAGTAGGATGGGAATTCTAAATGAGGCTTCAAGAACAGCAGGCTATGGCAGGCCCAGCATGTGTAAACTGTGACCATTGGGTTGTGTTTGTCCCAGTCCCATTGGTCATTCATCATTCTCCATCCATACATCATCATCTTCCAGGCCTGACCCTACACTCCTGGATGGAGGGATGGTGTTCATAAACTACATGGAAACAGGAAGAGAGAGTAGGGCCTAGATTGAAGCAGATCAAACGTTAACTAGCGATAGCAGGCACCTGCATAGCGGATGTTTTGGCATGGTCGGAAGTGGAACTGTGTTGGAGCCATCCTTTTGGTGAGCAACTGCTCTTGCGAGCTTGGGATTTCTGTTACTGCAACTACGTGCAGCCAATTTTCTATGTTCGCTTTAGGTATAATATTGGGAGCCACTTGTGGATTTGACAGCTCTAATGCAGTTCCCCTGACACCCCCAAAACAACCGCTTTGACAATGTTGGCTAAAGCGGATCTGATTGAATCGAGCCCTAAACACATGCATCATGGACCCCTACTGCATGCTGTCTGTGTACAAATACAGGGATGACATGATCAAACACCACTTCATCTTCATCACTTCACCACCTCTTCCCAGGCTCAGAGAGAGAGTTGACATGTGCAAATCAAACATTACTAGGAATTCTGTCCTGTAGTAGTAAACTGTGCGTTCTGTTTCAGCAGAGCTTACTGTGGTGCGCTGCTTTACAGCACCAGCTTGAGCTCTGCAATTATACATGTTCACTATTTAGGAGGGTAAAAATAGAAAACCACTGTGTGTGTATCTCCCATGGAAGTGGTTCCCTTTCTGTTCCAGCCTAGGTCACAGGATAAGGAACTGTGTATGTACCCACCGTGGCCAAACCCCTCAGCCTAACACAGGACTGTGTATGTACCCACCGTGACCAAACCCCTCAGCCTAACACAGGACTGTGTATGTACCCACTGTGACCAAACCCCTCAGCCTAACACAGGACTGTGGTACCCACTGTGACCAAACCCCTCAGCCTAACACAGGACTGTGGTACCCACTGTGACCAAACCCCTCAGCCTAACACAGGACTGTGTATGTACCCACTGTGACCAAACCCCTCAGCCTAACACAGGACTGTGTATGTACCCACTGTGACCAAACCCCTCAGCCTAACACAGGACTGTGTATGTACCCACTGTGACCAAACCCCTCAGCCTAACACAGGACTGTGTATGTACCCACTGTGACCAAACCCCTCAGCCTAACACAGGACTGTGTATGTACCCACTGTGACCAAACCCCTCAGCCTAACACAGGACTGTGCATGTACCCACTGTGACCAAACCCCTCAGCCTAACACAGGACTGTGCATGTACCCACTGTGACCAAACCCCTCAGTCTAACACAGGACTGTGTATGTACCCACCTTGACCAAACCCCTCAGCCTAACACAGGACTGTGTATGTACCCACTGTGACCAAACCCCTCAGCCTAACACAGGACTGTGCATGTACCCACTGTGACCAAACCCCTCAGCCTAACACAGGACTGTGTATGTACCCACTGTGACCAAACCCCTCAGCCTAACACAGGACTGTGGTACCCACTGTGACCAAACCCCTCAGCCTAACACATGACTATGTATGTACCCACTGTGACCAAACCCCTCAGCTTAACACAGGACTGTGTATGTACCCACTGTGACCAAACCCCTCAGCCTAACACAGGACTGTGTATGTACCCACTGTGACCAAACCCCTCAGCTTAACACAGGACTGTGTATGTACCCACTGTGACCAAAACCCTCAGCCTAACACAGGACTGTGTATGTACCCACTGTGACCAAACCCCTCAGCCTAACACAGGACTGTGTATGTACCCACTGTGACCAAACCCCTCAGCCTAACACAGGACTGTGTATGTACCCACTGTGACCAAACCCCTCAGCCTAACACAGGACTGTGGTACCCACTGTGACCAAACCCCTCAGCCTAACACAGGACTGTGTATGTACCCACTGTGCCCAAACCCCTCAGCCTAACACAGGACTGTGTATGTACCCACTGTGCCCAAACCCCTCAGCCTAACACAGGACTGTGTATGTACCCACTGTGACCAAACCCCTCAGCCTAACACAGGACTGTGTATGTACCCACCTTGACCAAACCCCTCAGCCTAACACAGGACTGTGTATGTACCCACCTTGACCAAACCCCTCAGCCTAACACAGGACTGTGTATGTACCCACCTTGACCAAACCCCTCAGCCTAACACAGGATTGTGGTACCCACTGTGACCAAACCCCTCAGCCTAACACAGGATTGTGGTACCCACTGTGACCAAACCCCTCAGCCTAACACAGGACTGTGCATGTACCCACTGTGACCAAACCCCTCAGCCTAACACAGGACTGTGTATGTACCCACTGTGACCAAACCCCTCAGCCTAACACAGGACTGTGTATGTACCCACTGTGACCAAACCCCTCAGCCTAACACAAGACTGTGGTACAGACAGGTGTTACTCCTCTATGTAGCTCGTCTTGATGTGGTTCATTTCATCACTTTTCTGCCAACTGTAACTGCCATCACTGGGTCAATGCAAAGTGACAATAATTATTTTAGTCACATTCAACAATAGCAATTCTACTTTCATAAATAGACTTACTATTAAATTAATCAACAACTGCTTTTGAGATTGAATGAACACATTTATAATCAACTTCGGAAATCGAAACTGGAAAAAGTTCATCTTATTATGATAATTTGCAGAATTGATATTCAAAAGACATCAGGGGCATATCTAGACAATCAGGCGTTCCTGATAAAAGTAATTATGCATTAGTGAATGATAATGTGTAGATTAATGAAAGATTGAATTAATATAGAACAGTGAAATAGGCAGAATCTGCTAATATGACTTTATCAAGACATTCAGTGTAGCTCTGTATTCAGAGATTCATTTTAGTCAATAGTTTTTCCTGGTTACATGGTGAGGAACTACTCCTGACCCTATTATGCATTCTGTATCGTCCTGCTCGTTAACATCAGCTATTTCTTTGTCCACTTGAGTTGCAAAATGTAAACATATAATATATGAGGTGTCAATGCAGCTAGAAGAAAATATGTAATATTTCATCATAAATTCAAAATATGAATCAGTAAAGTGAGAAAAGGGGGAAAACGACGTGATCCTTAATTTATGTCTTTCTCCAGCTGGACATCCTGAACGTGTGTGTGTTTTGATCCTCAGCAGATCAGAGATTTAGTCTGAAGTGGAATCATATGGAGAGCAGAGATGTAGGATGGAGGGGAAACTCAGCAAAGCCTTGGTCACATGGCTAGGCATCAATCAGGGATTAAGTATTCATCTCTTGAAATGGACTATATTCCAATCCAATCACATCTGGCCAGCTGATCTCTTTGTGGATAGGAGTGATTGGAACTCAGCATATGATTCTAAATGGGCTTAATAGAATGAAAAGAGCAGTGGAATCAGAGCCTTATATACACATATACTGTACCAGTCAGACCCATGTATATACTGTACCAGTCAGACCCATGTGTATATACTGTACCAGTCAGACCCATGTATATACTGTACCAGTCAGACCCATGTGTGTATACTGTACCAGTCAGACCCATGTATATACTGTACCAGTCAGACCCATGTGTATATACTGTACCAGTCAGACCCATGTATATACTGTACCAGTCATACCCATGTGTGTATACTGTACCAGTCAGACCCATGTGTGTATACTGTACCAGTCAGACCCATGTGTATATACTGTACCAGTCAGACCCATGTGTGTATACTGTACCAGTCAGACCCATGTGTATATACTGTACCAGTCAGACCCATGTGTGTATACTGTACCAGTCAGACCCATGTGTATATACTGTACCAGTCAGACCCATGTGTGTATACTGTACCAGTCAGACCCATGTGTGTATACTGTACCAGTCAGACCCATGTGTGTATACTGTACCAGTCAGACCTATGTGTATTTACTGTACCAGTCAGACCCATGTGTGTATACTGTACCAGTCAGACCCATGTGTATATACTGTACCAGTCAGACCCATGTGTATATACTGTACCAGTCAGACCCATGTGTGTATACTGTACCAGTCAGACCCATGTGTATATACTGTACCAGTCAGACCCATGTGTATATACTGTACCAGTCAGACCCATGTGTGTATACTGTACCAGTCAGACCCATGTATATACTGTACCAGTCAGACCCATGTGTATATACTGTACCAGTCAGACCCATGTGTGTATACTGTACCAGTCAGACCCATGTGTGAATACTGTACCAGTCAGACCCATGTGTGTATACTGTACCAGTCAGACCCATGTGTATATACTGTACCAGTCAGACCCATGTGTGTATACTGTACCAGTCAGACCCATGTGTGTATACTGTACCAGTCAGACCCATGTGTATATACTGTACCAGTCAGACCCATGTGTGTATACTGTACCAGTCAGACCCATGTGTATATACTGTACCAGTCAGACCCATGTGTGTATACTGTACCAGTCAGACCCATGTGTATATACTGTACCAGTCAGACCCATGTGTGTATACTGTACCAGTCAGACCCATGTGTATATACTGTACCAGTCAGACCCATTTGTATATACTGTACCAGTCAGACCCATTTGTATATACCAGTCAGACCCACGTGTGTATACTGTACCAGTCAGACCTATGTGTATATACTGTACCAGTCAGACCCATTTGTATATACTGTACCAGTCAGACCCATGTGTGTATACTGTACCAGTCAGACCTATGTGTATATACTGTACCAGTCAGACCCATTTGTATATACTGTACCAGTCAGACCCATGTGTGTATACTGTACCAGTCAGACCTATGTGTATATACTGTACCAGTCAGACCCATTTGTATATACAGTGGGGCAAAAAGTATTTAGTCAGCCACCAATTGTGCAAGTTCTCCCACTTAAAAAGATGAGAGAGGCCTGTAATTTTCATCATAAGTACACTTATTTCCAGTCAACTTGGTTCTCAACCCCTTCCATAGAGTTACACAGTAATTATGATGACTTCCGGAAGACATTCTCCAACCTATCAGAGCTCTTGCAGCATGAACTGACATGGTGTCCACCCAATCAAAGGATCAGAGAATGAATAAAGTAGTGAAAGGTACAGCTAGCTAACACTGCAGTGCATAAAATGTGGTGAGAAGTTGACACAAAGAGCGAGAAAGACAATCGATGAAAAGTTTGAAAACATTTATTAAAAAATTAAGGAGCAAGCTAGCTTTTCACTTTCACTCACTTATTTAGCTAGTTAATGCAGCTAGCTAATTTAGCCTACTCAAACATCCGGCTCAAAAAGAGAGGAATGCTATTTATGTTAGCTAGCTGGCTAAAGCTATCCAACACTGGAACTTTTCCAAGTTAAGGTAAGCTTTCGGTTTTATTTATTTATTGCCACCGGGGCCCCCCGGTGTAACTGCTAAACTACTTGCTGCATACTGTACTGCGTGATTGTAGCGGGTTTACTAATGCGTTAGTTCTAGTAGCTATGTTGACTATGACATTACCTAATATGGTGACAACGATGTAGACTGTGTGTAGCGGTTATGGTATGAAGGTTTGGCTTGGAACGTTTTTTTTCGCCAGGTTACAGAGAGCCTTTGTGTTGTGCACTGAAGGGAAAAGGTGAGAGGAGGAGAGCGTGTAGATGCGAGAAGGAATTATACAACGAGTGATGTAAAGTGACAATGCTGTTTGTATGTGGCTGCTATGAAAGTGAAGTGTGTGGGTGATCAGAGCTGTGTTCATTCTGCCGATTCTGTTGAAAAACGTTTCTTAAACGGAACGAACCAACCTGAATTTGTCCAATAGAAACTGTTGTTTGCAGCTGTTCTGACTAATGATTACATCCCAGATCAGTTAGATGCAGGCAAGAGTGTGCAAGGTGGTATTGAATGTGTCACTGTCTGTCACCTTGATTACTCCAATTTGTCTCTCGACCTGTGTGCACCTACGTTATAAACTTTCATTCGTGGGCGAGGTTGTAGGAATCTCATGATGGGTATAGGGCAAATTAATAGTATCACGTAGTAGCCTTAACCTATCGCTGTTACATAGTACTGGGTGTATGGAATATGAATACAGTCATCCAATATGCTTTAACAGGAATAAGGAATAAAATCTTAGTTTGCCTGCATGAGTGATGCTTGCTTTACGCCAGTCCAGATTTACCAGAATAGAGCACACCAGCACATGATCAGGGTTAGAGAAGAGAGTACAGGGAGAGGAGGAGAGAAGAGTACCACTCCTCATCTTCCATCATCAGGAAGACACACCACATCATCCAACATGGAATTTCAGCTCACTATCTGGATCACAAACACAAAACATACATTTCAAATCTACTGTATGCACAAGCTTTGATATTTTGCCATTTGCAGCCTTGTCTTGCCATTACCAACCTTGATAATGTGAATTTAGTTGCTTGTCATGCCTATAAAGCTTCTTGAATTTAAAATGTTCTGGATTGATCAGAGGAGTTTTGGATAAAAACATTTTATTCGATAAGAAAACATAATTTAAATGAGTAGATACCAATTAAACAGAGACAACAAGCACAGCACACACTGGACACAAGAGAAAAAGAGAGAGAGAGAGAGAGAGAGAGAGAGAGAGAGAGAGAGAGAGAGAGAAAGAGAGATGTTGAGTATGTTGTTTGTGTGTGCGTGTGTCTGGCTAATGCTGCAGGTCTGATGGAGTGTGAAACTGGGTTTTTACAGCAAACAGTCCCACAACACACTGGACGAGAGGGGTAACAAGGGTCACAGTTATAAATCTGTCCTGTACTCCCCCACGCCCATTCCCGAATTCTCCAATTCCTGTCCATATTTCAGTTGCAGCAGTCCGATATTCATGGATCCCTCCCAGCCTAGTGGGAGTCAGCTGTTGACAGACCAGTTACACAACTGCCCCAGAGAGAGAGAAAACAGAGAGAGAGAAAACAGAGAGAGAGAAAAGAGAGAGAGAGAGAAAGAACAGAGAGAGAGAGAGGATACAAAGAGAGAGGATCCAGAGAGAGAGAGGATACAGAGAGAGAGAGGGAACAGAGAGAGAGAGGGAACAGAGAGAGAGAGAGGATACAGAGAGAGAGAGGGAACAGAGAGAGAGAGGATACAGAGAGAGAGGGAACAGAGAGATATGATACAGAGGGAGAGAGGATACAGAGAGAGAGGGGGAACAGAGAGAGAGGATACAGAGGGAGAGAGGATACAGAGAGAGAGAGGGAACAGAGAGAGAGGATACAGAGAGAGAGGATACAGAGAGAGAAAGAGAACAGAGAGAGAGAGGGAACAGAGAGAGAGAGGATACAGAGAGAGAGGATACAGAGAGAGAAAGAGAACAGAGAGAGAGAGAGAGAGAGAGAGAGAGAGAGAGAGAGAGGATACAGAGAGAGAGAGGGAACAGAGAGAGAGGATACAGAGAGAGAGAGAGGATACAGAGGGAGAAAGAGAACAGAGAGAGAGAGAGAGGGAACAGAGAGAG